>NW_026732550.1:0-88039 GCF_028476545.2 Physella acuta | reverse complement strand
TTTACTATTCACTGTTTCCGTAATTGTTTTTTTTTTTATTTTGGTGTCAAAACTAGCTAAATTAGTATGGAGAACCAATTAGTAGTTAACTGAATTTCGATTGTGTATAATTCAGTATAATATCTCATAATGCGCTTTTATTTATTTTTTCTATTTCGTTTGGCACATCCTTAGGGTTGGCGCCTGGTAAGACCGCCTCCCCCCTCCCCCCCCCCCCCCCTTAATACTAAATCGTGTTGGAAGAAACCACCTCCACCATAAAATTAAGAACGAAGAAGAAGAAGACTAGTGATAAAGCACCCTATTATTTTTTTCTTTATTTTTCCGCCTCAGACATGTAATTTACATGTAGTTTGCCTTGCATGTTCGCTTTAGTATTACAGTTTTCATCATCGGCTTGTGAGGACTGATACAGATTTACAATGGTAACATTTCTTACTTACTTACTGATAAAGCACCATAATGGAAAGATCCTTTAGGTGATTACCTGTTAAAGTGCAATGTTTACATCTACTGATGTTATTGGTTTTATTTGATTACATTTCTATAGTTTACTTTCCTCAAACTAAACTTAAACCTAATCATAACTGTAAAGTTAACCATAGTGGAATGGTCATTTTAATATTGGTAGAGTTACGGTTAGGATTAGTATATGTGTTATGGCAAGGGTAAGGGTAAGGATTAGTATGTGTTGAAGCTAGCGTTAGGGTTAGCTTTAGTATGTGTTAGGGCTAGGGGCTAAGATTAGTACTTTTGTTACGGTTAGGATTAGTATATATGTTAGGGCTAAGGTTAGGGTTTAAGTTACGAAAGTTCTGGAGTATAAAATTTTACAATATAATTAATTTCATTTTAAGTCGCCCGCATTTTATAGACTAACGGATTTTTAATTTACCGCTAGCAATTATAATAAGTTTTACGGTAGTAATTATCAGGTATTTTTTAACTAATTGCATCGTTATTGTGTTTAACTATTCAAGCTGATTTTATAATTAACCTGCAGCATTTAATTGTTTTCAAAATTATCAAAATCGTAAACGAATATTTAAAAATAAATTGTTTAAAAGGTTCGATTTTAAAAAGGTCTTCATTATTGATAATTTTGAATGAAAAACTTAATGCAATTTCAAACGGTATTGGACTACATGCGAGGGGTCGGCGTGGTAGAGTCGGTAAAGCTCATGGTTGCTAAACCGAAAAGTCTCGAGTTCAAACCCTCGGGCAGATGAGGCTCGTTAGCTGGGGGCAGCCACTCTTCTAGGAAAGACATCTACAAAATCAAACAACTGCTGCAAATCCAAAAAAGAAAAGCAGGCTGAAATCGGAGTCAATGGCCTCAATGGCGCATAACCAGTTGACACGTATCCTTAATTGTGATGGAGGCGTGGTTGAGTCGACAAAAGCTCATGGTTGATAAATTCAATAAAAATTCTTGAGTTCAAACCCTCTGGCAGATAAGGCTCGATCACTTCCAACACTAAAAATTATGAACGAAGAAGAAGAAATGAATGAAAAACTTAATGCAATTTCAAAAGTTTTAACGGTATTTGACTACATGCGTAGTAAGGGGTGAACTGGCCCACCGGTCTACTGGGGAAAATACTGGCTCCCCCCCTCACCCCCCCCCCCCCCCCCGCCCAGGACTAGTGCTGTACTAGGCCTATCATTGCTTTGATTTTTTTTTTTTAATTAATTTTTCAAGTGAATTTCTATCAAGTTGAGGATGATCATCTGGCTTTAATTGGGGGGGGGGGGGGGGGGGGGGGGGGGTGGGATGAACAATGACAATTTCAATCTGGGGTTGGGGGTCCCCTTTTTTTTAATTTCCCGGACCTATGGGACACATCGTTTATTTCCAGTCCACCCCTGCGTAAAAGTTCAAACTAAATACCCATTTTTTTTCTTTTTCATTTCTTTATGGACATCACCAGTGTCTCCCATTAGGCAGGCCTCGACATGGCCAACTCCGACTGACTGGGATATTTGTTTGATTACCGTGTATCGGTCACTTCTGTCCTTCGGTTCTCACCAGACTTATCTTCCACCTCACTGAACGTAGGGTAAACTCGTACCCCATCGTCCAGTACCCGGCTCGACCGTAAGGGTATTTCGGACATGAAAAAATTGAACCATACCCACCACTGTCAACATCAGCAGATGTTGTGGAATGATAAAACTGAGATTCGACTAAAACGGTTCAAACGTTTGCATCACACAGGAAATACTCTAAAATTACAGGGTTATGTTATGACGTCAAGAGGTAAATATTCTAACACTACAGAGCTATGTTATGACGTCACATCAGAGTTTCTTCAAGGCATCTCTTCGGGGGGGGGGGGGGCAAAGTCCCCCCCCCCGAAAAAATTCTACCGCCCCCCCCTCCCCCCCCCCCCCCGAACGAAATGAAATTTATATAATTTATAAAGAAAATATATACTTTTAACAGTGTCCGACCTCCCGATGAAAGTCTACCGCCCCCCCCCCCCCCCCCGAAAATTTCAAATGCCCCCCCCCCCCCGGAGAAAAAAGTCTGGAAGAAACACTGCGTCACATGGTAAATATTCTAACAGTACAGAGCCATGTTATGACTTAAGATTGTTTACTTTGTTGCCATCACTTCCGGTTGTTTCCTCTCTAGACACTCTCCTCTTACCGATTACATAAATGACCATAAACCTAATCATTACATTAAATGTAACGCTAACCTAACTTAATTTTAGGACTGGGACTATAATAACGTGTAGGTTATGGATTTGTATTATGATTAAAGTTAAATCTAGTCGCGAGAACTCGAAAAAAAAACAATAGCGGAGCCCTTTAGGCGTTAGGTGTATCAACTCTGGTTTCCTTTCGGCAGCTCCTCCAACACTGCTGATTCCAATGTATACATGTAACGTCCTAACCCTTTGGTCCATCAGGTGTGTGGAGATAAGGTCCTGATACATAGACAACTTCTTGTTCTTCTCATCTTACTGCCCAGGCTTTGTGCTTGAATATCCTTTGCGCAATAATCCACTGGTCTATAGAGCCCAATTTATTAAATTATATCTTCTATCTATAGAGAATAAACTTTTTCTCTTTACAGCGCAGGCTACCTTGGTTGTAAGTAAGTAAAGTTCACTTTCAAACCTGACGGTCTATGGGGTAAGTGAAGTAGAGTTCACTTGTTTCTGTGACCTCGGCATATGAAGAGATAGTGTGGTCAGCACTATGCCCAGCCGCCTTTACTTTCCCTAACGTGAGTTAGGTACCCATCAGAGTTGGGTGGACTAAGGTCTACTGACTTGAACCAGGATTCGAACTCGAGGCTTACGGGTTAGCATTCCAGCTCTCTACTGCTAGACCACTCCGTACCTTGGCTGGCATTCTATAAAATGCCTAGGTTAAATAATAAAAACATACAATGTATTTCGTACTATACCGTCTCATTTCTGGCATTTTAAAGAATACCGTGTTTAGAAAGCCGTGTTTAGAATGCCGTGTTTAGAATGCCGTGTTTAGAATGCCGTGTTTAGAATGCCGTGTTTAGAATGCCGTGTTTAGAATACCGTGTTTAGAATGCCGTGTTTAGAATACTGTGTTTAGAATGCTGTGTTTAGAATGCTGTGTTTAGAATACTGTGTTTAGAATGCTGTGTTTAGAATGCTGTGTTTAGAATGCCTTGTTTAGAATGCCGTGTTTAGAATGCCGTGTTTAGAATACTGTGTTTAGAATACCATCTTTAGAAATCCATGTTTAAAATGCCTTGTTTGTCACTTTATCGGAAACATGTTTAAGGTAGTTTCAATTGTGGATAACTAACAGGAGTGGTGGGGGGGGGGGGTCATTGACGTAGAGTAATTTATCGTATGTTAATGGCAGGGTATATTGACCGGGGGGTAATTGACCAGGGGAGGAGGAGGGGGTGGGGGGGAGTAACGCCATAGCTCTTATCATGTACTCGTGTGATGTACCAGACAATTACCATAAACCAATTGATCCGCTGTTGCCTAATGGTATGCAGTTGAATGACGTTATGTTTTTAAATCTCTATAACCTTCCAAATGTTAAATTAATTTTAAATACTGACATTAAAATACATTTTTAAAATTTGAATAAATACAAAATTGTAAATTAATACAAAATAAAAACTTTTAAAATTTAAACTTTTTATTATTTTTTTTTATAATTAGAGATGCATTTCAAAGCACAGATATTTCTAAAACTCCAGATATTTCATTTTGTCTCATTTGAAGAGCGGTTCTCGAACCTCGAAAACTGAAAATTAAAAAAAAAGTGTATGAAAATGTGATTTAAAAGTACCTAAATGAGTTGTAATAAAAGCAATATAAATGTATCGAAATTAAAATTAAATACGATGTTAAAATGATAAAAACGCCTATAGATAAGGATTAAAATGCTATCAGTTTTCCGACTGAGATGGGAAAAAATAATTAAGTTAAAATGAATTTTTTTTTGTTTTTTTTTTTTTGTAAATTAATTTTGGTCTGAAAGCGTTGGCAGACAAATTTACAGGAAAGCAGACATACATTTACACGGATGTTTAAGTCACATAATCTGTAGTCTTATATTGTAGCAAAAGACAGAATATCATTAAATAGCCTTGATAAAAAGTAAAATTATAGTAAAATTAAAGTTCGCTTTTCGAACTCTACAGTCCATGGGACTACTGAAGTAGAATTCACCTGTTTCTGTGACCTCGGCTTATGAATGTATAGTGTGGTTGGCACTAAGCCTAGCCGCCTTTACTTTCTCTAACGTGAATCAAGTACCCTTCAAAGAAGTCCCCCACCATTATATCACTGATTAATTAATCTTAGCCACTACCCACCTTTCCACATAATATTTTTTATTAGCTTTAATATCTTAATCTCTTGATTAATCCTACCATTCACTACAGATGCAAAAGGGTTATTTGAAAATAATTACCTTTCATTCATCGACGTCATCATTTGTCTGTCTTTTTTTACGCTGTTCAGTTGGTGTTTGACCTTCGTCTTCATTTGTCTGTCTTTTTTTACGCTGTTCAGTTGGTGTTTGACCTTCGTCTTCATTTGTCTGTCTTTTTTTACGCTGTTCAGTTGATGGCTGACTTTCATCTTCATCATTTGTCTGTCTTTTTTTACGCTGTTCAGTTGATGGCTGACTTTCATCTTCATCATTTGTCTGTCTTTTTTTACGCTGTTCAGTTGATGGCTGACTTTCATCTTCATCATTTGTCTGTCTTTTTTTACGCTGTTCAGTTGATGGCTGACTTTCGTCTTCATCATTTGTCTGTCTTTTTTGACGCTCTTCAGTCAATGGCTGATCTTCTGGGATCTGTGGATCTTCAGCTACGTCACGCTGTGGAGGTAATGTTTGAGGGGTTTGTTACGTCATGATGTGGGGGTTATATAAGGGGTTAGTTATATCATGATGTAGGTGTAATATAAGGGGTCAGTTACATCATGAAGTGGGATTAATATAAGGGGTTAGTTACATCATGATGTAAGGTTAATATAAGGGTCAGTACCATCATGATGTTGTGGTAATATAAGGGGTTAGCTAAATATGTAAGTGGGGGTGACATGTGTGAAGTTAGCTTCATCACGATGTGGAAGGTTGCATGTATGGGGGCCTTTTTAAACTAAATACATATTAATATTTGTCATATAAAGATTTTAGTGTTAAGCTCAGGTCGCCACAATTAACAATATTAAATATTTTAAAGACAATATTTTTTATGTTAAAAATCTTCTAACCCATTAATTTTAAAATGAATATTAATATTTCTCATCTTTAGGAAGTTGCATATCAACTAACCCTACCCCACCCACCATCTAAAACTGAGCCCCACCCTCTCATCTCCGCACCCTCCTCTACCTAACCAATACAGTGGCCTCCTGTACATACCCCCTTGACACCCCTCCCCCCGTTAAATACGTTATAACTCACCTTTGATCTTTCTACAACATCGTCGACGTCATCTAAGAAAAAATGTGACACTGTTATTAGTCTTCTTCTTCTTCGTTCTTAATTTTAAGTGCTGGAAGGGATCGAACTCGAGACTTTGGTTTGGCAACCATGAGCTTTTACCTACTCGACGACCTCTTTCCAACACAATTAAGTATACGTGTCAACTGGTTATGCGCCGTTGAGGCCATAGACTCCGATTTCGGCCTGCTTTTCTTTTTGGATTTGCTTCCATAGCCTTTGTCCAACCAAGAACAAACTACAAGGCAGCAGTTGTTTGATTTTGGAGTTGTCTCTCCTAGAAGAGTGGCTGTCCCCAGCTAAAGAGCATCATCTGCCCGTGGGTTCGAACTCGAGACCTTTCGGTTTAGCAACCATGAGCTTTACCGACTCTACCACGCCGACCCACTGTTATTAGTCTTCCATTACTTTTAAAATATTTTCTACCTAAGATAAACATAGAGTAAACAAAAACAAAATATTGACTGGACTTCTAACCTGCAGTACACACGGTGCTGACCAGCAGAAGAACTAGTCCAATCAACAGGAATGACGTCATCTTGGCCATCTTGAAGAGTTTGTTGTGAGGTTGAAATACTCGAACGTCAAGAGCAAAAAAATCTTGCTGAAAATAAAATCGTAACAATCAAAATTAGAGAAACGAACTAGATCTAGTTAGGAATTGGATAAGTGACAGACAGAGGAGATAGAGTTAATCTGATTGTATGTCATTAACATGAGAATGTGTTTTGTACTTCTGGTTATTTCTTCTTCTTCTTTGTTCTTAATTCTAGTGTTGGAATGTATTCCCTCCAACACAATTAAGTATACGTGTCAACTGGTTATGCGCCATTACCGCCATTGACTCCGATTTCAGCCTGCTTTTCTGTTTGGATTTGCTTCCATAGCCTTTGTCCAACCAAGAACAAACTACAAAGCAGCAGTTGTTTTTGGAATTTCCTCTCCTAGAAGAGTGGCTGTCCTCAGCTAACGAGCCTCATCTGCCTGTGGGTTCGAACTCGAGACTTTTCGGTTAGGTCAATTTGACACCATCTTTTAAAGCCCCTGAGGAGGCAAAGGTTACACCTCTCCACCGGACTCTGTTTTGGGCAGTCCTCGCTAACACATTAGTTTAGCCCAGGTAAGCCCGCAACGTTTTTATAAAGGAGATCACAAGACAGGTTAAAAAAGTAAGAGGGTTGAGCACGGGCTAGCAACCCTGCCTCGCATAAAAAGCCCAAGCTACGGATAATACAAATACACCAACCCAATCGTTATGTAAAGCCGTCCTTATTATACTGAAATCAATAGAGGTACCCATTTTTAGATGAGTAGACGCGGGTATGTCATAGTGCTGGAGAGTTTCAGTATTTACTATTTAACTACACGGTCACACAAAAGTTGAGATCCAGGTATAGCATAGCGTGGCCGATACGTATAAAAGCAAAACGTAGCTCAATACTGCAGGAACTTAGCTCAATACTGCAGCAACAGCTCAATACTGCAGCAACTTAACTCAATACTGCAGCAGCTTAGCTCAATACTGCAGCAACTTAGCTCAATGATGCACCAACATAGCTCAATACTGCACCAACTTAGCTCAATACTGCAGCAACTTAGCTCAATACTTAGCTCAATACTGCACCAACTTAGCTCAATACTTAGCTCAATACTGCACCAACTTAGCTCAATACTTAGCTCAATACTGCAGCAACGTTATCGTCAAAACGAAAGTTCTATATTAAGGCTTGTAAGTCTCGATCTCTCTCGCTTTAAAGTTCGAAATCTCGTTAACCAAAGATAGATATGAATTTTCGAACTCTCTACCATTCGACCAATGCTGTTAACTCCAACATACTTTGCAGCAGGTTAACGAGTCATTTCTTTATAGAGTTGCGTCACAATGATAAAAATAAAAATCAGAACTTTTGTATTCAACTTTTAAACTGTGTGATAAATATCGGATATTAGAACACTGATTCCTCCCTCACTAAAATGACATCTTTCTATAACAACCTCTATCTCTCTTTCGCTTTCTCTCTCTCCCTCTGTCTCTTTTTCTCTCTCTCTTACTTTCTCTCTCTCTCTCTCTCTCTTTCCCTCTCTATATCTCACTCTATTTCTTTCTCTCTTTGCAAACATAAGACAAGTTTACATTACTTACCTACGAGATTGAAGAAAACAGCTTCAGTGAAAACCTACAACAGAAAATCTACTTTTATACTAAATAAATCAAATTATTAAGTTTGCAATTTGAGAAAAATCAATAGCAATAAGGCATAAACAAGGCGAATAACACCAAGTGACATTCAAATATCAATATAAATTTACCAGTTATTGCAATTTAGAAAACGAATATTAAAACTCAAATCCTGATTATGAGTGCAAGACGACTAAAAAGCTTTACAATCCTGAAATTAGTTTAATTACGTTTGTAATTAAAGTGCGAAAAGGCTTTGAAAAACTTTAATTTGAGACTTGTTATAAAGGCTATCTTGGGATATTTTTATATGCAAAATTTTAATACAGATGTTCGCAAAATTGGGTGACTAAAATTGATGGAAATTGTTAGGCAAATTAGTAAAGATAGTAAAGTACCCGTTCAAACGTTATGGTCCATGGGGCAGGTGAAGTAGAGTTCATCTGTTTCTGTGCTTTCAGAAAATAAACAAATAGTACTAATGACGGCATTGTTTCTCTGTGATGTACTCCTTGTATATGCATATATTAATTTTAACAGCTATTTGAAAATAATTTAGTATAAATTTTAACGGATTTTTTTTTATCCTATGGTATCTTCGTTGTTTTTTTTTTTCGTTTATTTGTGTGTGTAGTAAGAACGGGTAAATCAAAAGTTAAAATTCTTAACGCAGTCTTGCCATTGTAATAAGTAATTCAGAACGTGAATGGCGACTAGGAAATAGAACTAGGATTTCTTAATGTAGATCAAGGATCTAACTTCAAAACGAGATTGCTATTGGATTTCTGTATAAACACACATCATATTGCCCATGTCCTTCCATATTAGACTGTCCATGTCCTACCACAGTAGACTTGTCATGTCCTACCACAGTAGACTGTCCATGTCCTACCACAGTAGACTGTCCATGTCCTACCACAGTAGACTGTCCATGTCATACCACAGTAGACTGTCCATGTCCTACCATAGTAGACTGTCCATGTCCTACCACAGTAGACTGTCCATGTCATACCACAGTAGACTGTCCATGTCCTACCACAGTAGACTGTCCATGTCCTACCACAGTAGACTGTCCATGTCCTACCACAGTAGACTGTCCATGTCCTACCACAGTAGACTGTCCATGTCCTACCACAGTAGACTGTCCATGTCCTACCACAGTAGACTGTCCATGTCCTACCAGAGTAGACTGTCCATGTCCTACCACAGTAGACTGTCCTACCAAAGTAGACTGTCCATGTCGTACCACAGTAGACTGTCCTACCAAAGTAGACTGTCCATGTCCTACCACAGTAGACTGTCCATGTCCTACCACAATAGACTGTCCATGTCCTACCACAGTAGACTGTCCATGTCCTATAGACTGTCCATGTCCTACCACAGTAGACTGTCCTACCACAGTAGATTGTCCATGTCCTACCACATAGATTGTCCATGTCCTACCACAGTAGACTGTCCATGTCCTATAGACTGTCCATGTCCTACCACAGTAGACTGTCCATGTCCTATAGACTGTCCATGTCCTACCACAGTAGACTGTCCATGTCCTATAGACTGTCCATGTCCTACCACAGTAGACTGTCCATGTCCTATAGACTGTCCATGTCCTACCACAGTAGACTGTCCTACCACAGTAGATTGTCCATGTCCTACCACAGTAGACTGTCCATGTCCTACCACAGTAGACTGTCCATGTCCTACCACAGTAGACTGTCTATGTCCTACTACAGTAGACTGTCCTACCACAGTAGACTGTCCATGTCCTACCACAGTAGACTGTCCATGTCCTATAGACTGTCCATGTCCTACCACAGTAGATTGTCCATGTCCTACCACAGTAGACTGTCCATGTCCTATAGACTGTCCATGTCCTACCACAGTAGACTGTCCATGTCCTACCAGATTGTCCATGTCCTACCACAGTAGACTGTCTATGTCCTACCACAGTAGACTGTCCTACCCCAGTAGACTATGTCCTCCCACAGTAGAATGTCCATGTCCTACCACATTAGACTGTCCATGTCCTACCACAGTAGACTGTCCATGTCCTACTACAGTAGACTGTCCATGTCCTACCACAGCAGACTGTCCATGTCCTACCACAGTAGACTGTCCTACCCCAGTAGACTATGTCCTACCACAGTAGACTGTCCATGTCCTACTACAGTAGACTGTCTATGTCCTACCACTGTAGACTGTCCATGTCCTACCACAGTAGACTGTCCATGTCCTACTACAGTAGACTGTCTATGTCCTACCACAGTAGACTGTCCATGTCCTACCACAGTAGACTGCCCATGTCCTACCACAGTAGACTGTCCATGTCCTACCACAGTAGACTGTCCATGTCCTATAGACTGTCCATGTCCTACCACAGTAGACTGTCCATATCCTACCACAGTAGACTGTCCATGTCCTACCAGACTGTCCATGTCCTCCCAGACTGTCCATGTCCTACTACAGTAGACTGTCCATGTCCTACCACAGTAGACTGTCCATGTCCTACTACAGTAGACTGTCCATGTCCTACCACAGTAGACTGTCCATGTCCTATAGACTGTCCATGTCCTACCACAGTAGACTGTCCATGTCCTACCACAGTAGACTGTCCATGTCCTACCACAGTAGACTGTCCATGTCCTACCACAGTAGACTGTCCATGTCCTACCTCAGTAGACTGTCCATGTCCTATCACATTAGACTGTCCATGTCCTACCACAGTAGACTGTCCATGTCCTACCACAGTAGACTGTCCATGTCCTATAGACTGTCCATGTCCTACCACAGTAGACTGTCCATATCCTACCACAGTAGACTGTCCATGTCCTACCAGACTGTCCATGTCCTCCCAGACTGTCCATGTCCTACTACAGTAGACTGTCCATGTCCTACCACAGTAGACTGTCCATGTCCTACTACAGTAGACTGTCCATGTCCTACCACAGTAGACTGTCCATGTCCTATAGACTGTCCATGTCCTACCACAGTAGACTGTCCATGTCCTACCACAGTAGACTGTCCATGTCCTACCACAGTAGACTGTCCATGTCCTACCACAGTAGACTGTCCATGTCCTACCTCAGTAGACTGTCCATGTCCTATCACATTAGACTGTCCATGTCCTACCACAGTAGACTGTCCATGTCCTACCACAGTAGACTGTCCATGTCCTACCACATTAGACTGTCCATGTCCTACCACAGTAGACTGTCCATGTCCTATAGACTGTCCATGTCCTACCACAGTAGACTGTCCTACCACAGTAGACTGTCCATGTCCTACCACAGTATACTGTCCATGTCCTACCACAGTAGACTGTCCTACCACAGTAGACTGTCCATGTCCTACCACAGTATACTGTCCATGTCCTACCACTGTAGATTGTTCATGTCCTGCCACTTATAAATATAAAGCTTGATCCCACTTAAAGTAACACCCCAACACTTACTGTTAAACACGAATATACACACATTTCGACGTTGTTGTTGTTGGTTTTTTTTCCATCCCGCCATTTTGAAACCCAAATCAAATCGCACCAAATAAATACCTAAATGTTAGTGCAATGGCGCGAAAATATTAGCAATAAAATGATCGGGAAATTGCTTTCTGTTTCTAAAAATAGATTTTCTCAGACATTAAGTTATACCAATCCAAGGGTATATTTTTAAAACGAATTTTAGATGTTTTATTTTAAGTTTTAAGTTTTAATTAATTGGGCTTCTACCAATTTTGTATAGTCTCGCGTTATAATATTTATGAGATTCTGCGAGAGTCTCCTAGTCAGCCATTGTTTAGGGTCAGATGTTATATCCGGTTCGCTAGTAGATTGTGGGTGTGTCAGCCAAAAAAATTTAAAAACCATTGAGTTCCTGGGACGTTCGCATAACACAATTATAATCTCTCATGAAGATTACCTTTTTCATCCCGGATAATAGACTGGGTCTAAAACTAAAAGCAAACTTATACAGTTTCAGTTTTAGAACTCTAAATATTCTCATGTTTAGCTTACGCCAATTTTAGTACCAGCTATTCTCCGACGGTCCACGCCCGTTGACTGGTCAAATACACGGTCTTGATGGGGCCAGTTTCATTTGTGTAATGACCGATGTCATCCTGCCGATTTCTGCGAGCAGAGATTGTTTCGTGTTTGACCCGTATCCACAGTTTATGGAAGGTAAACTAAGCCTATGTGTTGGTACAGTAACCAAGGTTGAAAGCTATTGGATTCGTACGTATAGCATGCAGGTTAGGGGCCTTCCCCTGTAAAAGCGAACGGAAAAAACACGCTCTGTTACTTTCTTACTCAACTTCGATTGCAGATGACGGAGTTCCTTGTACGTGGAATGGCCTCGAAGACGCAAAGGCTGCGTAGAAACATCCTGTTGCAGTCTTTTGAGTTGAGGCTGAAGTTTAATCTTGTCTTCTCTTCTTGGATGAAATTGTAGTGTTAGTTCGACTTGGTTTTTTGTAAATCTGTAAGTGGGTTTTTACTTATACGTGCAGCATACAGCTGCATACTACAAGACTTGTCTATTTCAGGGTTTACTTTCTCCGAGGGATTGATTCTATAGTTTTCTCGTGCGGTGTAAGGTTAGAATAAAGGTAGGTTTCTCTTCTCAAAAACTCTCCAGGTGTTGCAGCGGGAGATGTCAATTCTCAAACTCACCTATGTCTGGTCCCAAGTCCAGGAGGAGAAAGCAGAAGGGGAGAATTGATTGTAGTAATCAATTCAAGTAGGGTGTAATGGCGTCATAGTTACGGCGCGTAACTAGGTCGTCACTTCCGTTACTTGAATCAGGTTTCAGTAACTGCTTCGCCTGAGTGTAAATATAAGTTGTTGGTCAAAATATTTCCAGCTAAGTAAGGCGGCCACTCCCCCCCCCATCCCCACCCCCTCCAACATATATCAGTTATTTATTTTAGGAGTTATCAGGGAGAAAAAAACGAATTTCTGATTTTTCGTCATAATGAGTTTCTTGCACTTTTGTACTCCTTGTCCATGTCTTAATTCAGAAAGTAAGAACTCAAAAGAAAAAAAATTATAGTTTACGGAAAATAATCTATGACCCTATATGTTGAAAAAAAATTATATAAAAATATTTATAGCAACAAGCTTTTAACCGCACTGTATATAAGAAAATAAAACTAATTTGCTCTCTTTAATAAAAAGCTATTGTCGCTAAAATATGTAAAAAAGCGACCAAAGCTTTTATTAAAGAAAGCAAATTAGTTTTATTTTCTTATAGTAAGTATTTAAAAGCATGTTACTATAAAGATTTGTTTATGTTTGTTTTATTTTTAGTGATTCCCAATTTATGAAGACTACACGACTAAAAATATTTGCTTCAAAATACTATCAGTTGCTCGCGATACACTTATAGGTTTAAGTGCCCCCCCCCCTTTTTCGGAGAAACATGTCTGAAAGAAACACTACAGGCAGCTCTCAAATAAATTTGATGTTATAGTGTTAACATTTCTCAAACCGATCCATGCTTTTGAACTAAAGTTCTAGAATATAATTTCAAACTTTTTTCAGACGTCTTTCTACGTTCCTCTGTTTTTTCTATATTTGATGACACAATGCAATTCTCGCGCTTTTCTATATAAATATAACCATGGTTTTCATCAACACTATAAATTTTATTGAAGTGACCTTGCATGTTTGTTTTCACTGTAGTGACATGTTTACATTTCTTAATTGATGCAATGGTTTTAGTGAATAAGATTACGTGACATTTTTACCTCTATAATGATAACAGTAATCATCATTGCGATACATAAATATAGCCAATTAGGCAGTCGACGGGCCAAAATTTAAAACTAATATAGCCAATTAGAATTAGTTTTCTCTCTTTAAAACTACGCTGTAAAGTAAAAATCATCTTTAAACCTAGCGATACATTGGACAGTTGAAATAGTTCCTATGTTTCTTGACCTCGGCATATGAAGGGAAGGTGTGGTTCAGCACTACACAGTTCGTCCATCTAAACTCAGTTCATACACCCATATGTGCATTTAATTTAGGCTCTATTGTAAATGAAACTAAACACATATCACACCAAACTTTCAACAAAATTTAAATCAGCAACACAATGCATTATTTTTGTTATGAAGACTTTATTTTATTGACGAATAACATGAGCAGCTTTGTTAACATTAAATGAGTAAACCTCTTTGAATTTAGTTTTGTCGAACTTTCCTCGCATCGGTAGGGTCCTGAAAATGATAAACATAACGTAACTAAACATGTCAACTAAATATTCAATGCTATTCAAACCAGAGAGAGATAGAAAGATTGTGAGAAAGTAGAAATTGGGTTTGGTCTAGGATATCGTGAATTTTGAATCACATGCTTATACTGCAAATGTGAAGTTTGTAAATCCTATTAAATTAAATTAAATGTGTTTCAATTTAGTCGAATAAAAAATGACAAAAATAATTTTTCCCAACACTCGTGAAGCAATATTTTATAGGTTGTTTTATCAATATTAAAATAATTTTTACACGTTTTTTAAACACCCCTACCACAATTTATTTTGATTTATAAAAATTATATAGACAATGACCTTCATTAACAGATACTTCCCATTCAGTAAATAAACATTTTAACACTTTATTAAATTTGTATAGGTTATATAGTAAAATTGATTTATAAAATGAGAGGGGTTGAAATTATCTATAAGAACATAACATCTCATAACAATTGTGAACCTGAATATATGTTTAAAAATAACTAACCAAATAAACGAACCCAAACAATATAAAACGAAAGTTAACATTTACTTCCGCTAGATCAAACTCCGAACTAATTCTCATTTTCAAACCATAGGCTATAGGTCTAATCAAGAAATAAATACAATATTTATAAAAATGTTATAATGTAGAATTAACCACATCCTAAACGTATGAACGTCAAAATACATAATCGTAAATCTTAAACCTAACATGAACATAATCTTAGTAGTTCCATTCTGACCTTTACTCTTCCCGTTCATCTGTTTGTCTGTCTGTTTGTTGGCGCTCTACTGAGACTTGAAGTTCTTCCAAAGCATTTCGCTGTGGGTGTAACGTTTGTTATGTTATTGTTCTATATATAGGTCTGTTATTTAACATTGTTATGTTATTGTTCAATATGTAGGTCTTCTAAATTAATTCAAATGTGTTGTTAGTGTTCTATATATAGCTCGGTCATTGAATATTGTTATGTTACTCTTCGATATATAGGTCTGCTAAATTAATTCATGTGTTATGTTACTGTTCTAAATATAGGTCTGTTATTGAACATTGTTGTTATTGTCCTATATACAGGTCTGCTAAATTAGTTCATGTGTTACGTTACTGTTCTAAATATAGTGTTTTGTTATGTTACTGTTCTATATATAGGTCTCGTATTTAACATTGTTATGTTACTGTTCTTTATATAGGTCTGCTAAATTAATTCATATGTGTAATGTTACTGATCTAAATATAGGTCTTTTAATAAACATTGCTATGTTATTGTTCTTTATATAGGTCTGTTATTGAACAATGTTATGTTACTGTTCTAAATATATGTATGTTATTAAACATTGTTATGTTACTGTTCTTTTTATAAGTCTGCTTAATTAATTTATATGCGTTATGTTACTGTTCGAAATATAGATCTGTTATTAAACATTGTTATGTTATTGTTCTAAATATAGATCTGTTATTAAACATTTTTTATGTTTCTGTGATATATATATATATATATATATATATATATATATATATATATATAGGTCTGTAATTAAACATTGTTATGTTATTGTTCTATATATAGGGCTGTTATTGAACATTGTTATGTTACTGTTCTGTATATAGGTCTGCTGAATTAATTCATATGTTATTTTGCTGTTCTAAATATAGTTCTGTTATTAAACATTTTTATGTTACTGTTCTAAATATAGATCTGTTATTAAACATTTTTATGTTTTGTGTTCTATATATAGGTCTGTTATTAAACATTGTTATGTTGTTGTTGTATATATAGGTCTGTTATTTAACTTTTTTTTGTTTTTTTTTTTGGTCTGTTATTTAACATTTGCTGTTATTTTTCTCTATATATGTCTGCTAAATTAAATCACATTCGTTATTTTATTTTTAACTATAGCGGTTAAGTTATGTAACATATGTTATTATTGTTATGTGAATGTTCAATAAATCGGTCTGTTTTTTAACACTTTTAATGTTATTGTTACCTATAGCTTTCTGTTAAGATATTTAAAATATGTTATGTTTTTGTAAGCAAAGGCTGTCTCCTGTCATATATTACATTTACTTTTTTACCTATTGCAATCTCCTACGTAGTAAACATTCGTTGAGTTAACAATAGCAGTCACAAACAATTCTGAGCTAAGGCGTCTTAGCTTATCACGTGTTGTAACACATAACTACTAGACTCCAATCAGGGGCGGAACTACCGCCAGACCCCACAATGCGGGGCAGGGAGGGGGTGGCATGAGAAAGGGGGTGGGCAGGACTCTTAAGAGGTCCAATTCCGACCAAAAAACAATGAATTTTTTTCAGAAATAATGTTTTTATGCACCTTGAAAGTGGTGTTGTAAAACAAAAAAACAGGTCTACTATAGCAGTGATTGTTCTACAGTAGCTAACACATACGGTTGCGTGGGAAAATATTTTAAAAATCTACATGAGCTGTAGTTTGAAAGATAGGCAAAGGTTCACACTTCTTTCATGACTTAAGGTTATTCTCTAAAATAGGGTTGCCCATAAGGCTCATTGAAATAGTTTTGTACTAGGTAAAATAAAAAGCAATTTTTTTCTCTTAATTAATTTTTTATTAAGACATACTATAGAATCGTATAGATGTTTATATACTTTTGACCGGCTTATTTGTTATCAAATTTTTCTTTTCACTATTTTCGGTAGACATGAAATGCCATTCAAACAATAATAAAAAGATTAAATTTCAGGCCCGAAATGAGTTTGTACATATTATTATATTTAAGTCTTGTTTGTTGTCTGAGGGTGGTTATACATTGCAAGTGAATTGAATTAGATCTACTCCGGAAACAGATTTTGTAAAATTTAGTGAAGCAGGCTACTAATATATATATATATATATATATATATATATATATATATATATATATATATATATATATATATATATATATATATATATATATATGGCACATTTTTTTTGAACTGGGAACCTTTACTCTCTAGTTCCGCCACTGACTCTACTTAGTGTTTCTTTCAGGCATCTCTCTGGTGGGGGACGGGATGAACCCCACGGAACTTTCTCCGCCCCTGTATGCATATAATTTAAGTTGAAAAAATACACGTTTATCACTTTCCTCCTCCCCTGTTGTCACCAAACCAAGCGCCGCCTTTGTACATCATAATAATGACAAACTTCTTCTTGAACTTAGTAATATCAGGATATAGCGTCGATTATTATTCCGGAATGGTACAGTAGTAGAAATAATAAAAACCATTGCGTAGTCTGTCACGCCGTTCCGGAAACCACCGGAAATACTGTAAACCATTATTAATTTGCCGCCATATTATTTTAAATACGTATTACATAATGTTTAAAAATGTGCATAGTTGATTTTAGTTGCATTTTAAATACTGTTTTGCTAATTATTTTGTATTTTTAATTATTTCAGGTGTATGTGCTAATTATTGCTGTTACTAAACATTGTTCTAGTTCTTAGTATTACTTTTAACTTTAGTAAATTTAATCTTATTTTATTAGATCTAGATATAGTTGTCGCAAATCTTCTGCAAGTTTTTTTTCTGTGTTTCTTAAAAAGAAATATTAATTACTATACTCGACTATATAAATGATATTTAGATCTACCAATTGTTGCTAATTTTCTGTCAATTAAACTTTAAATTAAATTAAAACATTAATTTAATGCACTTGACTTTATTGTTATTTCAACAGTCAAATAAAATATGGTTTACAGTAACCTATGTTTACGCAACTCAACCAACATTACCAGATAATTTCCGACGCTATATAGTGAGATTACATGAAGCTTAATGGGTAGTCTAGTGTTAAGAGGTGAGAGCTTAAAGCACAAACTTACCTACAATTTAAATAGTCCGATTCTACTTAAAGGACCAACTCAACCATTCTATAGATTACTACCTTCACTCGATCCCACCATGTTGAAATTCAAATCAAATCGCACCAAATGAATGCGCAAACCTTTGTGGTGTGACACAAAAAGATTAGCATTAAAAAATTATAGCGAAATTTCCTTACTGTTACTAAAAATAGATTTTAAATCAACGTTAGGTGGGTGGGAAAGTTGTAAAAAAAATATTTTTAACCATGTAGTCTTAGATTTGTGTTCTTATACAATTAATGTGTAATATAAATTGAGACAGTTGTTTTATTTTAATAAATAGGGATACTACCTATTATATATAGTTAAGCTTTAAAATATTAATAAGACTCTAACTTTGAAAAATTTGGTTTCAGCCAGTAAAGTTTCCCCACACGCTTGAGCTATAGTTTAATGTCAGGGGTTATTTCCGGTCTGTTACCAGGCAACGGGCAAGGAAGATTTGAAATTTTAAACAAAGAGGCGTTGTGTTCTCGGACGTTCGCGTAAAACATCCTTACATACCCCTGCAAGCCGCAGGGTTTACACCCGGGCACAGACTAGTTCTGAACATGGTTTTTAATTATGTTTCGGAATCCTACGACATAGTTTTATAGTTTTAAGACACTGAAGTCTTAGATCGCTAGAACGCTATTATGTTGTAGGACACGTAAATTTTTAGTGATAGCTGTGCTCGATCGTGTCCTCTCCGTTTGTCTGGCCAAATACCTGGCCTTGATGGTACGGATGCGCTGACTTACGAAATGCGGCACCATGCCGAAGTCAGCGAGAAAAGGCAAAGGACTCGTTTTAGCTCGACTCCACAGAGATCGAAGACAACTAAAGGTTGGACCTTTATGTCCAGGCCTATTGTAAGGCGCTAGTCATGAAAGCGCTCTAGGTTTGTCCATTGTGTGTCCTTCTGATGGCTCTTCCGCCTGCAAAAGTGAGCGAGACAACGCAGTCATGCCTTACTCAACTTTTGTGCGGGTGTCGTTGCTCTTAAGGCTCGCATTTGTATCGAAGACGCAAAGGCCGGGTAGAAACATCCCGTCTGAAGTCTTTAAGCTGCAGCTTAAGTTTATTCATGTCTTCCCCGCTTGC
Source organism: Physella acuta (assembly GCF_028476545.2). Taxonomy (NCBI): domain Eukaryota; kingdom Metazoa; phylum Mollusca; class Gastropoda; family Physidae; genus Physella; species Physella acuta. Next base: position 68,680 of record NW_026732550.1, on the reverse strand, counting down.
AGGTTTTTTTAGAATTGATTTCGTTGTTTGTTGTATATCCCTAAAGAAGATTAATTTTTTCTTTAAGGGTGTACCTCATCCGCGGAGTTGATGCTACGGCTTCCTCCTGCGTTGTAAGGCTTTGAGTAAATGTATGCTCTCTTAAAGCTCAGCGGGTGTTGCAGCGGATGTGGTCCCTATCAAACTCACCTATGCCTGGTCCCAAGTCCAGGAGGAGAAAGCAGAAGGGGATAGTGGAATGTACTAGAAAATTCAAGTAGGATGTAATGGCGTCATAGTTACGACGCGTAACTAGGTCGTCACTTCCGCGCTTTGTTTCCGGTTTTCTAAGCTGCCTCGCGTATGTCTGAAAATTTTTTTTTTACAATTATTGGCATCTCTCCAGCGGTCCCTACCTGCTGCCCCCCCCCACCCGCTCCCCCCCCCCCGCCCCCCCCCCCACCCCACCACCATCCGGAGCACATCCACCATCCGCCCCTCTTTACTGACCAGCGCCGTAAGCATACGCCGCTATTTAGTTGTTTTATTTTCTACTTTTTAGTCATTCATAATTTGTGAATTCGACAATACCAATGCCGCGACTGAAAATATTTGCTTTAAAACACTATCAGTAGCTCGTGAACGACGATCATCCTCACCCTCCCTTTCCCGTCTCCCCCCCCCCCCCCCCCCCCCCCACCCGGCGCCCATGTAAACTCCGTGAAAGCAGCCGTCTGTGATGACAGTTTATAGACGACAATCCAAAAGATTTATAAAACTTGTTATTACCTCCCCTCAGTTTCAAATCGTTTAAACCCTAAACTAGCTTATACCCGTGCTTCGCCACGGTGTGGATATGGATTTACCTCAACGCCCCCGCATTGGGGCGGATATTTTTTAGCGCACCAATCTGTGTGCGGGTGTCGGTATCCTCACTTCTAGCTTCGCGACGTAGTGGATATGGATATTACCTTAGAGTTTACCGCGCGGATGCGGGTCCCAGCATTTGGGGCGAATATTCCTTCAGCGCACCGCGCTGCGCGGGGGTGTCGTTAGCCCTTTGGTGCGGATATGGAAATTCACAAAAATGAAGCCATATGCCTAGAGAGCGAGGGAGTAACGGCGTGCGTTTACGTGGTGTCTCGCATGGTCCCCATGCGGAGAATCATATATATAGATATTACATTATAAATACTATAACTATTCCCTCTTCCCCATACCCAGTTAGCTTCTACAGCCCCTTACTCATTGTAGAACATGTCTTAACGAAACTCTTATTGAAAAATTGAAGGTGTGTATCGTATTTTTAATTGTATACGGTTATTTGATTAGGGGGGGAGGGGGGTGTAATGGAATGCGGGTGGTTAGCAGTGTAGTGTATCAGTGATGATCTAAGTGTTGAAAACTCAGTATATTTTAATGTAATGTTTATATATAAAGACACACATGCGCGCGCATAAACACACACGAACTATCACAAAATGTATTTTTTCTCTCATCTAGACCTTTTTATAATTTATATGACTAGAAAAGCTATTAACAGTATTGTGTATGTATGAGAAATGTACCAACGACAAAAATGTAATTGTATTTGCCCCCACAATACACACAAACTTAAATCTCTTAAATATTCATTCAACTCAAAAGAAGGGTTAGTAATTTTTATTTCTTATCATATTGAGCATCATAAAACATTGAATTCGTGACGTTCAGATTTCTTTCTGCTTATAAGGACTGTGCTACTATTTTTGACCTGGAAATATAAAATATAATTTTTTAATTTATATAAAAATAAATTGTGACTAGAGAGAATCAACAAAATGATATAGATCTATATATTATCTTTCTTTTTTTACTTTCTCGTATATACGAAGTATAGAGAAAGTCTTGTAATCGTGCAAAAAACAAAAATCGAGATTTTTGAAAACCTCGATGTTTTACAGCTCCCTGAGTCGGAAAAAACATAGTTTTGCATTTTTGTCCGTATGTCTGTGTGTGTATGTGTATCTGTGTGTCTGTGTGTGTGTGTGTGTGTGTGTGTGTGTGTGTAAACACGATAACGAATACCGTTACAGCTAGGTTGATGAAATTTCATATATAAGTATTCTATCAAAATCGTAGATCCGTATCAACTTTTGAGTTTTCCCGGTTCATTTTCTTATGTGAAGTGCTCAAATATTGCTGTTAATCTAGGCAGATTGTTTAGTGATGTATGACCGAGTGTTTCTTACATATCTATGTGTTGGAAACCTTTACTCCAAGATTTAACCGTTTTCTATCGTATATACATACTGGTTTCGAACTTATTTGTGCTCAGTTTTTAATTAATTGAATAAAACTACTTTTGTTTGATAGATCTAATAGTAAATTGCTTTTGAATATTTTTTTAAAATAAAAAATTTAAAAAAAAAAGATGCTTTTAAGTATATATTTCTTAATTTTACAAAAATCGCATTCCCTTATACATTTTACCCTTTCGGACCTGATAGTCCATAAGGTAGACAAAGTAGAGTTTATCTGTTTGTTAACCACGGCCTATCAAAGCATTGTGTGGTCAGCACTATAAGCTGAGTCGGGTACCCGTTAGAGCATAATATACATTCTCCAGTCTCAAGACCGAGATCCGAACTCAAACCTTTCTGGCTAGCACTCGAGCATGCTACTACCTCCCAACCACACAATTTATCATCTTTTATCAGTCTCATTTGAGATTTATAATCCTCTAGTGAAAGACTATTTTCATACTTCTCTGCATAAGAGAAGCGGGTTTCATGTGCTTTGACCACAAGTGCTCTGGTCATCGGTTGTTTGACCCGCTGTGGTTAAAGCACTTACGGTCAATAAAAGCCCTATGGGCAAAGTACCTAAAGTCAATAGCCCCATGGTCTAAGCCTTATTATCAAAGCGCCTGTGGTCAGTAACCCTACAAAGCACTTGTCACCCATAATCAATGGCTCTATGCTAAAGCACCTATGTTCAATAGTTTTATGGTCAAAGTACCTAAGGACAATAGCTCTACAGTCAAAGCACCTGTGGTCAATAGCCCTAAAGTCAAAGCACCTGTGGTCAGTAACCCTAACGTTTAAGCACCTGTGGTCAATAGCCCTAAAGTCAGAGCACCTGTGGTCAATAGCCCTAAAGTCAAAGCACCTGTGGTCAGTAACCCTACAGTCAAGCTACCTTGCTAGCATCAAGGCTCTAAGTACGATTGAAACGCCACCTGGCTTAGAGCACCACAGACTGCTCCTCTGCTGCTGGCTGCTCATCTTGTGCTGGCAGAGATCGTGGTGTCTCTGGTGGACTCGGTGGACTGGGTGGATCATATTCAGTGGGTACCCCATCACTGTGGTCAAAGTTCTGGAATTTGATATTTTAGATTAGGAACTTTTAGGAACTTATTAACTTAAAATTTAGATATTCAGTGGGTACCCCATCACTGTGGTCAAAGCTCTACAATTTGAGATTAGGAACTTGTTTAGTTAAAACTTAGATATTCAGTGGGTACCCCATCACTGTGGTCAAAGTTCAGGAATTTGAGATTAGGAACATGTTTAGTTAAAACTTAGATATTCAGTGGGTACCCCATCACTATGGTCAAAGCTCTACAATTTGAGATTAGGAACTTGTTTAGTTAAAACTTAGATATTCAGTGGGTACCACATAATTGTGGTCAAAGCTCTACAATTTGAGATTAGGAACTTGTTTAGTTAAAACTTAGATATTCAGTGGGTACCACATAATTGTGGTCAAAGTTTTGGAATTTGAGATTAGGAACTTGTTTAGTTAAAACTTAGATATTCAGTGGGTACACCATCACTGTGATGAAAGTTCTGGCATTTGAAAGTAGGAACTTGTTTTGTTAAAACTGAGATATTTAGATGGTACCCCATCACTGTGGTCAAAGTTCTACAATTTGAGATTAGGAACTTTTTTAGTTAAAACTTAGATATTCAGTGGGTACCCCATCACTGTGATGAAAGTTCTAACCCTCATAAACCAACATCCTATAATTATACTACTCAAATCCATCATCCGTTCTGCTCTGGTGAGTTTACTGATCCCCAACCCCCACCCATTTCCAACTTATACATCCATATAACATGTAGACCCACCCCTTCCCCCTTCATATGTGCTGCGTACTCCAGTAAAACAAAAAGGGTTAGAAATGTCAAAAGAACACTTACCTGAGGAGCTGCAGAAATATAAGTAAACATTTTTATCAGTTCTTAACGGATTAAATTTAAATGAAACAAATCATTTTAAAATTATGGGGTATTGATAAATTGATCAATGTGTATACGTGGAATCATTCTAGGTTTATGATGTCTTGATGAAGATGTGAATTTAATGAGTGGAATATTTTTTATATTAAGATATATTAAAGTAATGATTCATTATTTGATGACTAGGATCGTTTGGATATAAAATTATATTGATGAATGGATTACGGTAATAAAGGAAATTGCAGTAGTTACTCAACTAATAAAGTCATTCAAATTGCTGAGACGATTTACGCTCCAATGTTACACAAGCGACGAGGGAGTCAGATATCTTAACATATTTTGTTTCTGTTTTAGGTGTGATCCTCTGAACTACTTAAACAATATGCTCAGAATGTAGATATGGTTATAGAATAGGTTAAAAGGGACGGCTTGGCCTAGCAGTAGAGCGTTATACTGCTAACTCGAAAATCTCGAGTTCGAATCCGGGTTCAAGTCATTAAAACTTCACTGAGTCCACCCAGCTCTAACGAATACCTAACTTAACCCTTTGAGCCCGCCAGGCCGGTAAACCGGCTTCAACATTAGGCATATATGTCCGAAAAGCCGGTTTTCCGGCCCGGTGATCTAGCGTCATATTCCTAGCGGCCGGTGTACCGTCTAATTAAATATAATCAGCGGAAGACTGACTAAAACTGCGCATATGTCTTTTGAGTGCGGGATTATGATTCTAAAAATTGATTTTTAGGAAAAGTGAAAGTGAAAGTGTTTATATTTCGTAGTAATGCCGCCGAAACGAAAAGCTGAGCCACCGCCGTCGACTTCATCACATAAAGTTGGTGCAAAAGATGAAGCGAAAGACCGAAATGTCAAAAAAAGAAGTAGAATGACTGTATCTCAGGCAATACAACTACTTATTGATTCTGATGAAGAAGATATTATTCCTGGTCTATATTGTGATGATAGTGACGTTGAATTTGAGACTGAACACAGTGACATTGAAATTGACAGTGACAATGAAACTGTTCAAGTACGTTCTGATGCACGTAGTGCCAAGGACAAAACTTGCCGAAACTAAAAAAAACTGTTTACTGATGCAAAACATGCAAAAATTTTCTTTGCATCGGGTCCAGCAGTGATAACTGTTTTGAAAGTTATCATACAAAAGTGGACTTCTGGCAATGAACTAGTATGGCCAGGTATCAATAATAACAAAACAGTTACTAATTGTAAATTGGTTTCTTCTATGTTCTATCATAACAATAATTATGTGTTCGTTTTATATACATTGTTCTGTTCAAACATTGTAAAAAAGAAAGAATTTCAGAATCTTGCTACATTGTTGTTTGATCCTGAGTGTGGATACCAAATTTGGTTTGATTATCTCAAACGGTTCAAAAGTTATAGGCAAAGTTAGAAGCAGATAAGTGAAAATTGGTTTGGCCCTGGGAGCTCAGGAAATAGGAGAAATTAGGCCAGGGAGGCCAGGGCTCAAAGGGTTAAGTTAGAGGAAGAAAAGTCGGCTAGGCATAGAGCTGACCACACTACCCCCTAATACGCCGAGGTCACAGAAACAGGTAAACTACTTTACCGTCAGGTTCGGAAAGGGAACCACTATTATATCTAACAAGCGATACATCTTTTTGACAATAGAAAATTATAACTAACTTAAACGACATGGGTGTTTATGATTTTGAATTGGATTATCAATAGAAACAGCGTCTGTTTAAACGGTATTTGAAGTAATCTACAGGAAATGAATGGAAGAACCAACCTGGATCACATACTCCATAGCCCACAAGTAGAACGAGACAAATCAGTAGAACTGACGTCATCTTTGCCATCTTGAAGAGTTAGTTGTTGCGCTTAAATTAAAATAATTAGCAGTTAAAAGTTTACTGAAACAAAACAACCATCAATATGTGTACAGTTAGACATTGAAAGACATTGTTTCTAGAAAAAAAATCGGAAGATCTATACTGGGAGAGGGAAAAAGATGTCATCGTTTTGTGTCGATTTAAGGTAATAGGGTACACTGTGAACAATATGATTTACGTATTTCAACTGTTTTTTTTTTTGTTTAGAAACCAGTGGCGTAGGCAGGGGGGGGGGGGTTAGGGGGGGGTCATAACACCCCCCCATAGACCCCTAGGTATACATATAAAAAGTATGAGGGGGGGGGTGCAAATCTAAAGTATGAGGGGGGGGGGTGCAAATCGAAAGTTTGAGGGGGGGTGCAAATCGAAAGTTTGTCCCCGAGTAAAAATTGGAACCCCCCCCCCTTGAGACGATCCTGGCTACGCCACTGCTAGAAACTAATATTTTAGCCAGGGAAGAGACTTAATTTGTTTATGAACTAAATTTATGTAGCCTACTATATAATCTTCTGATAACATTTAGTGTACTAAATTCTTTTAACAGTTTAAACTAATTAAAAAAAATTAAGGACTAAATTCCTTGATTACTTTAAAACTTCTAGACACAAATAGTGTAGTAACTGAAATTATTTATTATTTTAACATTTAGAACTATTTAGTCATGCAACTGAATTCAAAGTATTATTTCAAATTTCTAAAACTATCGTACAGTTTCAAACACAAACTAAATGCCAAGAGAAGAAACGAACAAATAAAATTTATTTTAAAGTTTCTAATACACGCAACAGTATTTGATCCATGAGTTCCTTTAATTTCTACTGTTTTGTGTTCAGTCTTACCTTTTTGTTTCAAAACACAGGCTGGTATGAGTATACAGAATTTAATCATTCCTTTTATATAAAACGTATCTAATAATAAGTTTTATAAATGTCTAAGGAAAGAATGTATAAAGTTAAAAAAAAAATTAATGAACTAAATTTGTAATTGAATTTCTATAAATCTCTTCAAGAATTTAATAACATTCGCAATTAATAAATCTCAAGAATTTGATAAAATTCGCAATTAATTAATCTCTGTCATCTGGTGCTAGGGCCTTGTCGTGGCTTGGCAGCTTGCGTACCCTGACGACCCCCAGAGCTATACCAGCGGGAGTGTTAACTCCTGGCAGGTTCAACCAAGCTGGGAAGGTCTGCGCGGGTAGGGGTCAGACGAAAGCTAGCACCCCGGTCCTCCAGGTTGGGGGTTGAGCATAAGGTCAGCAACCTTATCTCGTAAAACAAATTACTCACTACAGAAACGCAAACAAAGAGAAACAAAGACAGCTTCGGCCAGGGGAAGAATGGATCTCCTGATGGAGAATTTATGAAGCCGGATGGTGAAAGTGAAATTAATTAATCTACGAGAGTAGAAGAATGTCAGACCTACTTCCGCCCGTCACATTGATGGAAGGCCAGTATCGATATCACCCTTCACCCATCACATTGATGGAAGACCAGTATCGATACGAACTTCCACCCATCACTTTGATGGAAGGCCAGTATCGATACGAACTTCCACCCATCACATTGATGGAAGGCCAGTATCGATTCGAACTTCCACCCATCACGGTGATGGAAGGCCAGTATCGATACGAACTTCCACCCATCACATTGATGGAAGGCCAGTATCGATATCACCCTTCACCCATCACATTGATCGAAGGCCAGTATCGATATCACCCTTCACCCATCACATTGATGGAAGGCCAGTATCGATATCACCCTTCACCCATCACATTGATCGAAGGCCAGTATCGATATCACCCTTCACCCATCACATTGATGGAAGGCCCATATTGATACGACCCCTTTACCCATCACATTCATGGAAGGCCAGTATCGATACGAACTTCCGCCCGTCACATTAATGGAAGGCCAGTATCGATATCACCCTTCACCTATCACATTAGTGGAAGGCCAGTATCGATATCACCATACACCCATCACATTAATGGAAGGCCAGTATCGATAAGAAATTCTACCCATCACATTGACGGAAGGCCAGTAACGATACGAACTTCCATGCATCCAATTGATGGAAAGCAAATATCGATACGAAACGTCACCCATCATGTCGTTAGAATACCATAATCGATACTAACTTCGACTTATTATATTAGTATTAATTTATGTTAGCTTAGGTTAGGCTTACCTGTCTCCTCTCCTGGGTCATAGGCCGCTGACAAGATTTTTCCAGGCGTCTCTGTCCTGGGCTAGTCTCTCCAACTGTTCCCAGGTGTATCCAATCTTCTTGGTGTCTTCTTCCAGGCCACGTCTTTTTTTTTCTTTTTTTATTATTTATCAAGCTCATTTTGGTGGATTTGTATAAGGACTAGAGTTGCATATGAAAGTATGATTTATTTCAACATCCAAATACTTCATTTCAACTGTCAATTTTTATTTTATTTCTATCATCACCATCTAGAGTTTCTTCTAGGCATCTCTTCGGGTCGGGGGGGGGGGGGGTGGGGAGGGCTCCGAAGAAAGTCTACCGCGCCCCCCCCCCCCTCCCCGAATGAGATGGAATTTATATAGTAAACATATACTTTTACTAGTGTCTGCCCCTCCCCCCCCTGAAAATGTAGATAGACCGCACCCCCCCCCCCCTCCGAAAATATCAAGTGCCCCCCCCCCCGGAGAAGAAAGTCTGGAAGAAACACTGTCACCATCATCATCCACTAATGACGAAATAATCTGATGTTTTCTCCATCATAAAGTTCACACCCAAGACCAGTGTAAAATCAGCAAAATATTGCCATGTTTAACCATCCTGCTAATTAATTAAGGATTTATTGCTACACTAATTATGTATACGGTGTCATTTTCTTTTGTTGCTTTTTTTATCTTTAAACTTTAATCTCTGCATTTACGATTCCATCTGGCTATACGACTCTCCATAATTATATCAAAGACAGGAGAATTTTTTTTTCTCATCGGCGTGGTGAGTTGAGGGGGTTTGAGCTTTTAAGTAGAGCTTAAATAAATTTAAGAATAAAACATCTTTTTTTCATGTTTCATGTTCGAAATCGTGTAAAGAATTTGATGTTGATGTAAAGTTCCGCTTTTAAACCTGACGGTCTATGGGGCAAGGGAAGTAGAGTTCACTTGTTTCTGTGACCTCTCACCACTACGCCCAGCCGCCTTACTTTCCCTAACGCGAGTTAGGTACCCATCAGAGTTGGGTGGACTCAGGGACAGTCTGCTGACTTGAACCCGGATTCGAACTCGATACTTTTGGGTTAGCAGTCCAGCTCTCTTCCGCTAGACCAAAAAAAAGACCACTCCGTTCTATTTAATTTTTAAATCTTTTTTTTAAATCTTTTTTTTTTTTTTTTAATTTGAAATAAACTGCTTTGTGATGATTATCACAGATTCAGCTGGGTATTTGTAAAAGAAATAAATATAGTTGAGCTATTTACAAATGAAAAAACAAAATGAATGGCATTATTAAATATTTTGTTTTGGGATATTGATGCAACTCGTAAGTGAACGCAGCAGAAATGGGAGCAAAATCTTTTCATCTGAAGAAGGGAATTCTTTCTAACAATGCGCGCAGTATATTGCCAGGGCACTTCTGATGAGTTGCAATTAGAGATTCCAAAGCACTTTTCACAGCTTCTGCAAGCTCCTCTGCAGTGAAGTTAGGATTTGCCAGGATGGGCTCGCCAAATATTGTTTTGAGTTTAACTGGGAATAATCCATAGACAGGCGCCAGAGGAAGTCTGGTCTTTTCATACAAGCCTCGGAACCACGCTCTGGCCCAGTTAGGTGTTCTAAAAGCTTCTCTGATATTTACTGTAAACATTGGAATTATGGGCACGTTAGCCTGCAGGGCAACTTTAGCAAAGCCACATCTTAATTTTTAAATCAAATATTAAGTTAACATTGGATGTCTTTTCACATTGGTGAAATTCTATTTCAATAAAAATTGAGACATTTAGAATTTAATACAGCTAGTGTTTACCTATTACAGGAAAATTCAAATCATTTTTCAATAAAGTATTAAAATGCATAAAATATACAAATGTAGAATTTCAGATTGTATGTTTATTTGAGAAGTATGCAATGTGGTGATCATAAAAGATTTTACAATTGAATTTCTCAGTTTTAAACACTTTTGATGACAAAGTTAAATATTACTTCCCTTGAAAATTTAGATTATTAAAATTGGAAGTAACAATCCTAATTGTGTATTCAAAGTTAACAAAAACATTTTTACTTTGCAAACTGTCTACTTTTGTCAACTGAGCAATTATTAGACAATGTTTACGCGGCACTATGCGCCACCGACATTGATTCCAACGCTTCGATCCAGATACCCTTCACAGCTGAGTGCATTCAAGCACGTCGTGCAGGTTCAACAAGGTGAGGTTAAGGGCCAACCTCGATGCATTCAGATTAGCAATCTAGTGCTCAGCTACCTAACCAAGCCCTTCCGAATTCACTTTAACTTCTATCTTCCTCTTCTTCTTGTTCTTCTTCGTTCATAATTTCAGTGTTTAAAGGGATCCCTTTAAACACAAGTATACCTGTCAACTTGTTATGCACCATATAGGTCGTTGACTTCGATTTCAGCCTGCTTTTCTTTTTGGATTTGCTTCCGTAGCCTTTGTCTAACCAAAAACAAACTGCAAGGCAGCAGTTGTTTGATTTTGGAGTTGTCTCTCCTAGAAGAGTGGCTGTCCCCAGCTGTCGAGTCTCATCTGCCCGAGGGTTCGAACAATGGGCTTTACCGACTCGACCACGCCGACCCCTTCTCTTTAAACGATTTGACTCTATATCGTCTTTTTTTAAACATGTATTTAACCAGGTTTTATAGGGTAGTACCATAGTGCTGTTATGTACCGATGTTAGAAAACAATATGATGAGTACTAAAGGTGGTGTCAAGCGTAATTTATTTAGTACACTGAAAGTTCGATGTGGTTAAATATGCATGTAAATACGCCCTTGTCTGCATGTATTTTATTCCTATACACACAGCAATATTTTACTGTATTTCATTACGTTTATATTACATTATTTCTCTCACTTTTAATAAGGATTAATATAACGCGTTGGTTGTTGTTTTTAATTAAAACTTTAATTTTCTTTTTTTTTAAAGCTTGTGAAGTTCAACAAATTTTGTGTAGAACGAAGAACGTTTTTTTCACTGTTTCCTTTTGACCTGATGGGGAAAAAAAGAAAAAAAATATATATCAAATAAATTATACGAGCCGGCCCGCGGCATAACATACGCCGCTATTTAGCTGTTGTTTTTTCTACTTTTCAGTAATTCATAATTTGTGAATTCGACAGTAGTCTACCAAGGCTGACACTAAAAATGTGGGGTGGGGATGGTAGGGAGCGCGTTTACAGCTTGTTTTCTAGCGTCTCCCAGAAGAGAATTATATATATAGATTCATAACAGAATTTGAGAAAAAAGTCGAGCGTTCTTTACCAGAAGAACTCTCCATGATCACTTACTTATTATTATCTCGCCATTTTAATTGCGAATGATATGTTACACAAATGTAATGTAAATCATAAACAAAAGAGCACGTGTGTCAGAACAGAGTTTCTTCCAGTATGTTTAAACATCTATATGCTTTTGTAAGGTCACCATATTGAGTTATATTATGTTTTTGTTACATATTATTTAGTTAAGATTGAATATATATGTATCCAAAATGTTTTTAAGCTTTGAGCACTACCTTACTTAGATATATTCTCTGTTTGTTACAAATCATTTGGTTCAGATTGAATAAATCTATCCAAATGTTTTAAGCATTCAGCACTACCTTTCCTTAGATATGTTCAGTGTTTGCTTTAAATTTGAAACTAGTCCGCTGGGAACTCTGTCGATGATGCCTGTTCTGTTTCCGGTGCCAGAACTTCCTCCAACCCTTTCTGGGATTCTGGAACATTCTGCCCCTGGTCACATCTGGTGTTCACACAGTCGATATCAGTCTGTGGTGATACATTTAGATATCAGTCTGTGGTGATACATTTAGATATCAGTCTGTGGTGATACATTTGGATATATATCAATCTGTGGTGATACATTTGGATAGATATAAGTCTGTGGTGATACATTTGGATATATATCAATCTGTGGTGACACATTTGGATAGATATAAGTCTGTGGTGATACATTTGGATAGATATAAGTCTGTGGTGATACATTTGGATAGATATAAGTCTGTGGTGATACATTTAGATATCAGTCTGTGGTGATACATTTAGATATCAGTCTGTGGTGATACATTTAGATATCAGTCTGTGGTGATACATTTAGATATCAGTCTGTGGTGATACATTTGGATAGATATCAGTGGTGATACATTTGGATAGATATCTGTGGTGATACATTTGGATAGATATCTGTGGTGATACATTTGGATAGATATCTGTGGTGATACATTTAGATAGATATCTGTGGTGATACATTTGGATAGATATCAGTCTGTGGTGATACATTTAGATAGATATCAGTCTGTGGTGATACAAAGGGATAGATATCAGTCTGTGGTGATACAAAGAGATAAATATCAGTCTGTGGTGATACATTTGGATAGATATCAGTCTGTGGTGATACAAAGGGATAGATATCAGTCTGTGGTGATACATTTGGATAGATATCAGTCTGTGGTGATACATTTGGATATATATCAGTCTGTGGTGATACAAAGGGATAGATATCAGTCTGTGGTGATACATTTGGATAGATATCAGTCTGTGGTGATACATTTGGATATATATCAGTCTGTGGTGATACAAAGGGATAGATATCAGTCTGTGGTGATACATTTGGATAGATATCAGTCTGTGGTGATACATTTGGATATATATCAGTCTGTGGTGAGACATTTGGATAGATATCAGTTTGTGGTGATACAAAGGGATAGATATCAGTCTGTGGTGATACATTTGGATAGATATTTGTCTGTGGAGACATTTGGATAGATATTTGTCTGTGGTGATACATTTGGATATATATCAGTCTGTGGTGATACATTTGGAAAGATATCAGCCTGTGGTGATACATTTGGATAAATATCAGTCTGTGGTGATACATTTAGATAGATATCAGTCTATGGTGAGACATTCGGATAGAAACTTTTGATTTAAAGTGTTCTCTAATTAAACACAGTATATTGTATCTGTCTGTGGTGATACATTTGGAAAGATCAGAGTTAAAGTGATCTCTTATTTAACACAGTCTGTTTTTATACATTTTGATAGAATCTTTAGAGTTAAAATGATCTCTTATTAAAAAAATTATTGAAACTTTTGTTGTATTTTTAATAATGTAACTGCAAGGCAGCATAGTCGAGTGGTATATCGCTCAGCTCTGAACTCAAGCGGCGTGAGTTTGGATCCTTTAAGGGAAACCATTAGACCCCTTTGTCATCAACTCTAATTGCTGTGTAGATAGTCAAGGCAGCTGAGGTTTATAAATAGCACATTGGTGTAATGTAGTCTTACAAACATGACAACTCAGCTTCATACGCCATATGTTCAAAATTAATGTCTGTTTATTTCGAAAAGCTTTTACATATTCTGTTTACGCTTAAACTAAACACCAGCTGAGTCGGATAAAAAGAATGTGAACACTTACTTGATATCTTTCATCCCATTCTGAATCTAAGACATGAATAGAATTGTAAATAAGTTCATCGTTATCAATGTATTAATTAATTCGTTAGTGCTACCAGTATATAAATTTATCTTTAGACTTAGTGATCTATTAGGTAGATGAAGTAGAGTCGATGTCTTTCTTGACCTCAAATGTGAGCAGTATTATACCCAGCCGATTTTACTTTCTCCAACTTACGTCAGGTACCCCTTAGAGCTGGGTAGACTCAGGAACCTCCTACCCTTATGATAATGTTAAAAAAATGTATTTCATATTGCGGTTATCATGTTTGAATTTTAAAATTTGGAAAACAAAGTTTCAACTTTAACGTAGAAGAAATGGACTGTTCGTGAGCTCTAGCTTTGTTTATATTTCTACCAGTATATGTTAACTACATAATAGTTAAAGAATATTAGTTTGACTTTTGTCTTTGGTAATTGCTAACAATTTAAAAAATCGATATAACGTGAGCCAATACTCCGTTCCTTTCGGCTAAATACAGGCAGAGGCGTAGCGGACCCCTCCCGGCGCCCCGGGACAAACTTTCATTTGCCCCCCCCCCCATATATTTTTTATATTTATAATTTAAAACTGCAGCTAAAATGAGCTTTTTTGCGCCCCTAGGATTGGCGCCCGGGGACATATGTACCCATCCTCCCCCATTCGCTACGCCTCTGAATACAGGTTATGGAATTGATTGTGTAAATGCTGACATGTGGGATTTATTTTGTGTTAAGTCGTGGCATTAGCATGGGACGACGTGGTCAAATAGTACGACTCCTAACCTGAAAGTCTTGGGTTTGAATAGGGGTTCAAGTCTGTAGAACCTCCCTGAGTCCACCCAGCTCTAATTGGTACCTGACTCACGTAACGGAAAGTAAAGCCGGATGACCATATTGCTGACCAAACTATCTCTTTATATGCCGATTTCACAGAAAATAGATGAACTTTACTTGTCCCATGGACCGTCAGGTTCAAAAAGGAACTTTTTGTATGTTAAAATATGAAATATGTAAGTTTAAAATTAATGTTTCGCTTCAAGTCACAAACATTTTGTGTTTGATTAAATAAATCCGTGTGTAGACTCCAACATGACACACGTCCTCAAACACATTAAAACCCTCGTTTAAGATAGAATTCCCTGTCCCTTCTAAAATAACTGTAGTCGCATGATACGCTCCTAATTCGAAATGTCCAGTACCCGAATTGTTCGTAGTTCGCATTGCTCGTGGGCCGAGGTATTTGTAAACCGAATAGTTCGTAGTCCGAAACGTTCGTAGCATTAACGTAGCTGTTCTCCCTTTATAACTTTTATTGTGTTTTCAATCGCCAGTCGCCTAAACAAAGTTCCTTAAGTAAAGTAAAAATATCGAAAATATCAAAATATCTTTTCTATTTTTACTTTCTCGTATATGCGAAGTATAGAGAAAGTATTGTAATCGTGCAAAAAAAAAAATCGAGATTTTTACAAATCTGTGTGTGTGTCTGTGTGTGTAAACACGATAACTTGAGTACTGTTACAGCTAGGTTGATGAAATTTCATTTATAAGTATTTTATCAAAATCTTAGATCTGTATCAACTTTTGAGCGATTTTCGATAACCGGAATTGGTACTTTTTCTACTTTGAATTTTTCAAAAGCCTATAACTTGAGTGCTATTTCAGATAGATAAATGAAATTTCACATGTAAGTAAAAGACGTAATTCTCTTCCTTTTGTCAAAATTTTGAGTAATTTCCGTTGACTGAAAGTAGTAATTTACGCTGTTTCAAATTTCTCAAAAAACTCATGTAAATTTATAAAGTACTAATAATATCCCGCGTATTATGCACATTTTGTTTTGGCGTTCGCTTGGTGCGCAATTCTTTTTTCTACGAGATTCTATTCTATTTTTAAAAGTTTAAGTAATTAAAAATCATGTCTATATTCCGAGTTGCCATCCCACGTAGTGTTATATAAAAATATCCGAGAAAGTTTAGGGGAGATCACTCCCGGTTTATTTAATCATATATGGATAATTTTATACTTCTCGATTAATTAAAATTATCGAAAATATCAAATATCTTTTCCTTTATTTTAATCACATATAGGAATACGTGTCGATTTAGTCAACATACCGAAAATATCAAAATATCTTTTAAATATATATATATTGATATAAACAAGGTTCGCTTTTGACCCTGACGGGTCTATGTGGCAAGTGAAGTACACTTCACTTGTTTCTGTGACCTCGGCATATGAAAGGATAGTTTGGTCAACACCGATTGAAAATCACATGAAACTGCAGAAATGACTGAAAATTCTCACCTATCATGTTTGCTTTATGAAAATAATGAAATAGTTTCTTTTAGACATTGTTTTCTCTGGGAGGAGATAGGTGTGCACTTGAAACTTCTGGGTGGGTGAAGTATATATATTTTTTATACATTACATATATATTTTCAATTTCGTCAGGAGGTGGTAGTGGGTGCGCTGGTGGGGGGTGGGGGTGGGGGCATTGAGTGATGCCAGAAAACACCTCGGAATGAGAGAGAAGACAAACCTGCATTACATATGGCACTGACCGCCAGAAGAACCAGCCCAATCAACAGGAATGACGTCATTTTTGCCATTGTGTAGATGTGGTAGTCAGGAGAACACAAATCAAGCTGAAAAATAATAAAAAAAGTTACCTCCCATGTTAGACCCGATATGGTGTGGGGGTTTTCTTATTAAACTAGGGTATGAAGGACCATGGTCTAATTGGGATGGTGTTAGTATTGTTGCTGTGTTCGCTTGAGATCACATCTCAAAAAAAAAGGGGAAAAACATCTCAACAAAAGCTAAGCCTACATCTTCAAGTTCATTAATTAAAAAACTTATAAAATTCTCAGATCTCTTCTGGGCGAGTTACATTTTTTGTGTTTGATTTTTATTTATTTTATTCCTTTTTTTTTTTTTTTTTTTTTATTCGGAGGCTTTTATGTTTAAAGGCTATCTCAAACAATAGTAAAATATGTGTAAATAGTGTTCAACATGGTATAAAAAGTACTTAATATAATTCTCATAAAATAATTTTTAAAAAAAATATTTCTAAAAATTGTTTTGTTTAAATCCTCAGACTTGAAAGTTAAGATGAAATGTCCTTTTGATAGAGAACTTTAACAGCAAAATCATCAGGAACACCACAGTTCAACCAATGAATGTTGAAATGACAGATTTTAAAAATCAGTAACTGTCTGTGTAAGTCAGTCTCTAGCAAAAACAAGTTGGGCAAAAGAAAATAGGGGAAAATCAAAACAAGCAGAACACAAAGTATGTCATTCAGTTACTGCGCATTACGCATTACAAGTCTGCTAGATTTCAAGAGGTTTTAAATTGTTGTATTTAAACATAAACATATAAACAAGACGGCCCTGAATGGGTTAATAAAAAATTTAGGTTATCAAATCCACACTTATTTTATTCCAACAAACATCAGAAAGCCTTCAAATTTTAAATAATTTTAAAAACCGAATTCATTACTTATGTTTATGATTTTAAATCTTTATCCTATATTCAGTTGCAACGTTGAATAGAAATCTAAAGTATAATAAACTTTATTAAGCTCAAAATTACGATCAACTCAATTTGATAAGCTAAATTTTTGTATCAAATTATTAAGCCTAATACTTTAAACTACAATTTAATTTCTATTTAATTTTGTTTCTTACCTACAAAGCCCAGCAAAAATGACCTGAGTGAAAACTAAACCAAGGACATAATATCCCCTTTTTATTAAAAAAAAAATCCAGTAAGTAATTCAACTTTTTTTTTAAATATAAAGGCGAATAAAACTTTAATACTACCACTACTCTAATAAAGAAAATTTAATATTAATTTTCGAATTGCAACAAAGCAACAAAGAAAATTTGAACTCCGTGCGCATGTCACACTTTTTAAATTGCCGAAAGTTCATTTGAATTTCGATAGCCTTTCAAAGAATGTAATTATTTTTCTGTGATTGAAGTGTTAATAGCCTTACAGAATTGTGTAATTGTATTTCTATTGTGTGTTCCTACCCAAGCTGGTTGGCCATTTTAAGTGCACAATTTTATTACATCTGGGTTTACGGCTGGTTAAAGGTTTTAAGAATGGTCGGGATTTTAGAGGTTTAGTGCAAATCCGCGAGCTGTTTAAATGTTAGTGCTCTGCTTCCAAGGACAACACTGTGTTACTATTAGGGTTATGTTTAGTGTAGATCTAAAGACAAGGTACATTTATCGCATGGACTTGACTTTAAGGATTAGTACAAAACTACAGTAAAGTACGTAGGGCTAAAGGAACAGAGGCACCAATAATATCAGGAGCGACATCTATAGGCGTGAGGGGGGGGGGGGGGGGGGGCGACAGTAGTGTATGCCCTCCCTCCTGCCGTTTTAGCTATTCGTTGACTGAATTGTCTAGAAGTTTCTAGACGGCGGTATATGTCATAGTGGTACTGCAATTCTATAACATAGAGGAGAAGAACGTGAGACTGGAATTCTATAATTGAGATGGGAAGAAAGTGAGACTGAAAACCTATAACATAGAGGGGCAGAAGGTGAGACTGGAAACCTATAACATAGAGGGGAAGAAAATGAGACTGGAAACCTATAACATAAAGGAGAAGAAAATGAGACTGGAAACCTATAACATAATTTGACAGAAAGTGAGACTGGAAACCTATAACATAGAGGGGCAGAAAGTGAGACTGAAACCTATAACATAGAGGGGCAGAAAGTGAGACTGGAAACCTATAACATAGAGGGGCAGAAAGTGAGACTGGAAACCTATAACATAGAGGAGAAGAAAATGAGACTGGAAACCTATAACATAGAGGGACAGAAAGTGAGACTGGAAACCTATAACATAGAGGGGCAGAAAGTGAGACTGAAACCTATAACATAGTTTGACAGAAAGTGAGACTGGAAACCTATAACATAGAGGGGCAGAAAGTGAGACTGAAACCTATAACATAGTTTGACAGAAAGTGAGACTGGAAACCTATAACATGGAGGGGCAGAAAGTGAGACTGGAAACATATAACATAGAAGCAATGTCACAGTGCTACACATAGCTAATACTAGTAGGCTACCTGAAAGATGGTACCCGAATCACGTTAGGGAAACTTAAGGCAGCTGGGCATATGCCGAGGACACCGAAAGGGATTAACTCTACTTCACCTGTCCCATGGACCGTAATGTTACTTAACTTTTACAGGTGGCTAACTACCAACCAGGGGTTAATAATTGATCTTTAATTGATTGGTGACGATAATTTCTTGAATAATTTACTGACGTCATCATACAACGAGACGTGTGTTGCAACATGACACGTCTGTATTTCTGGAATTAAAGTAGATTAAAGCATTAAAAATCCAGTTCGGCATTTATCATCACTTTTAGACCCCCCCCCCCCCCCCCCACCGCCCACTTGCAAGTCTTCACCAATGCGTATCAAATATAATTGTCTAACCTTTTCTACGTTCTTAATTTGTAAATATTGTAAGGAATTCCCTCCAACACAATTAAGTATACGTGTCAACTTGTTATGCGCCATAGAAGCCGTTAACTCCTATTTCAACCTGCTTTTCTTTGTGGATTTGCTTCCATAGCCTTTGTCCATCCAAGAACAAACTACAAAGAGCAGTTGTTTAATTTTGTAGTTGTATCTCCTAGTTGGGTAGCTGTCCCTAGCGTATGTCTGTTCGAACTCAAGACCTTTACGTTTATCAACCATGAGCTTTACTGACTCGACCGTGCCGACATCAATTCGTCTTACAAAATTAAAAAGCCAATATTGATGATGACCCCTCCCCCTCCCCTTACAGTATAACACAACGGAGAACACCAGGCATACGCAATACGTTCCAGTATTTTTTATTCACCTTCTGTCAGCAACGAATATCGTTTCGCCGTATTGGTTTACAAGCTTAAAATACATCGTTTCGATTCATCATTCGTTTCTTTTTTATATTTTCTTAGTTAAAGTTGCTCTATTCTCGGATGTCAGCGTAAAGTGCAGATTTATTTACATCATACGATCTAGGACTATCATTTGTCTACACATGACATGGGGCTGTTAAACTCTCACATGTCACATGACATGGGGCTGTTACCCTCTCATATGTCAACACATGACATGGGGCTGTTACCCTCTCATATGTCAACACATGACATGGGGCTGTTTCCCTCTCATATGTCAACACATGACATGGGGCTGTTACTCTATGTCACATGACATGGGGCTGTTACCCTCTCATATGTCAACACATGACATGGGGCTGTTACCCTCTCATATGTCAACACATGACAAGGGGCTGTTACCCTCTCATATGTCAACACATGACATGGGGCTGTTACTCTATGTCACATGACATGGGGCTGTTACCCTCTCATATGTCAACACATGACATGGGGCTGTTACCCTCTCATATGTCAACACATGACATGGGGCTGTTACCCTCTCATATGTCAACACATGACATGGGGCTGTTACCCTCTCATATGTCAACACATGACATGGGGCTGTTACCCTCTCATATGTCAACACATGACAAGGGGCTGTTACCCTCTGTCACGTGAGATGGGGCTGTTACCCTCCCATATGTCACATGACATGGGGCTATTACCTTCTCATCTATCAAAGCTTCACCAGCGGCTGTTAGAGTGAAACATGAGAACACTTGCACTAGAAATAAATATGTAAATTATATTAACCGTTCTGATTTATGTTCAGGTCTTGCTATAATCACGTGATATATTGCATCACGTTAAATCCCAGTATGTTTAACTTGGATTGGAAGTTCTACGAACGAATAGCCTTGGCCTAAATTAAGTAAACTTGGTTATTATTGAGTGCACAGTTGTAAACATATTTACGTTAGGTTTTACTGGCTATACAATTTTTGTTTACGTAATCTAAGTTTAGATCTTTACTAGTTGTAAAAGGAGCCAAAATGTTTGATGACCTCAGTACGATATGTAACGTGTATTTATTAATAGACTAAATTCGTAGTTCAACAAATCGATCAAGCATTAACCTAAATAGTATTCTAGACCGAGTATCGAGTTCCACTGATTTCCCTTTGATAGCGGCCATGTTTGGTAACCTACTTCTTTGGTTTCATGCTTGACAGATTCTCTCCCTTAAGTTTGATACCTAGATTAATACTTTTACTTTCAAAGTCTATTGGCCGAGTTTTAGGTTTTATCTTCTTCTTCTTCGCTCTTAATTTAAGTGTTGGAAGGGATCCCCTCCAACACAATTAAGTATACGTGTCAACTGGTTATGCGCCATTAGGCCATTGACTTCGATTTCAGCCTGCTTTTATTTTTGGATTTGCTTCCATAGCCGTTGTCCAACCAAGAACAAACTACAAGGCAGCAGTTGTTTAATTTTGGAGTTGTCTCTCCTAGAAGAGTGGATGTCCCCAGCTAACGGCCTTATCTGCCGGAGGGTTCGAACTCGAGACTTTTCGGTTTAGCAAAACATGAGCTTTACCGAATAGTAAGAATTTTTGGATTTTACTGTAATAGGTGCAGATAAAAAGCAGGTGCCCTGTATTTGTAAGGCCAATCAATATTTTAAGGAACACATGAAAACATGACCTGGAAGATAGGATACACTTTGGGACAGTTCGAAAGAACAGCCCAGCGGTCTATGTCCCAGGAGGGGCGGCACCCTAACCACCCTAACCATTCATCATCATTTCCCGTTCGTGCCCAAGGCAGACGAAGTAGAGTTCATCTGTTTCAGAGAACTCGGCATACGAGGTATAGTGTGGTCAGCACTATGCTCAGCCGCCGTTATTTCTTATTTCCCTAACGTGAATTCGGTGCCCATCAAAGCTGGGTGGACTCAAGGACGTTCCACTGATTTCAACCCGGATTCGAACTCGAGACTCTCGGGCTAGCAGTCTAGCTCTCTACCGCTAGGCCACGCCGTCCCATAGTCTACCTACCGTCCAAATTGCCGTCCCATTGTTCAATCAATACTTTGCCCAAACTTACTCGCGCATGGGAAATGAACTCAAGACTTTCAGGTTAGCTACTGCGAGGGCTATCGCTATACCACACACTTCCCAACTCGGGTTTATTATTTTTTCAACAGTTTTTAAGTACCATACGGTCGGTGTATTTTTTCCAATGTCAAAGTTCATATATCAAATGTCAAAGTTCATATTTAAAATGTCAATTTTCATATTTTAAATGTCATCCTTCATATTTCAATTGTCATTGGTCATGTTGAACTCTATTTCAACACATTGCAAAATGTCACTGTTCATACTTTAAATGTCAGTTTTCATATTTCACATGTCAATGTTAATAGTTGAGGTAAGAGAAGCATGTTAACTCTACTTCATCTGCCCTAACCACCGCCATGTTGGAAATGGTAACCTTACTTTGATAATTTCTCCTGCCCCTAGTATTTTGTTATATTTCTTCTTATCGATTGGATCCAGTATAAATATAATGATTTTTTTTACAAGTACAATACAAGCAAGCATGAAAAAGTCAACAACAGCTTTAACAATTTAATCACAGCTGGCAAAGAACACCAAACTACTATTAGGTCGTTGTATTCACCTAAAGTAACAAATAAAAGTCAACTGTTACATTGTCAATTACAACCACAGTAACAAGTAACATGTGTTACACAATTAGTTAACTATTGCATCATAAGTATCATTCAAAGAAACATTTACTACTTAATTAACCATTATGTCTACATCATAAAATGCATACTTAGTAACAAGTAGCATTTGTTACACAGTTAATTATTACCTAGTCAGTTACTTACAAAGTAACAGGTATTATTCAAGCGTATATTATACGCAACTTAACAAATAACATTTTGTAACACAATTAGTCAATATTACTTCAAAGTAACAAGTAACATTGAAGCGATATTACACACACATTTACTTGTAACAATTGTTACACAATTAGCTATTATATCAAAGTAACAACTAATATTGAAGCGCCTATTACACACATCCACATGTAACAATTGTTATACAATCAGTTAACTATTACATCGCCAATAACACACATAATGGAAAGTACCATTCAACCTTCTATTACACAACAGCGCCTATTACACACATCAACATGTAACATTTGTTACACAATCAGTTAACTATTACATCGTCAATTTCACACAAAGTAACAACTAACATTGACACGCCTAATATGCATTGTTACTTGTAACAATTGTTACACAATTAGCTGTTACAATAACTAACATTGACGCGTCTATTACACACACCTAAGCATGTAACATTTGTTACACAATCATTCAACTCAACTCCCTTGAGTTACAACACGTGTCTTACACATGTGGCTCCCTATGTTAACATCAAACTTGGGGTCGCACGTCTGAGAATGGGATTTCCCCACACTTTTACGAAGCTGTTACCACACACTAACCCACGTCTTTGTGAGGATTAGCCTCCGCAGTTTTCGCTCTGATGTATTCACGCTTCATTTGGTTTACCTTGATAGAAAGTTGACTGATTTAAATAGTATATTTAAATACTGTACTACACTATCCATCTCAACATATATATATATATATATATATATATATATATATATATATATATATATATATATATATATACATATACATATAATATAAATATATATATATATATATATATATATATATATATATATATATATATATATATATATATATATATATATATATATATATATATATATATATATATATATATATATATATATATATGTGTGTGTGTGTGTGTGTGTGTGTGTATGTATGTATTTATGTATGTATGTATATCCTGCGCGTCAAGTACACACTCGTTAGATCATAAAATAGAAGCTAACCCCATCTTACTCATCAAATAATTATTATTTCACTTGCAATACTTGCAAAGAAAGCCAAGTCTAAATTTTAAAAATACATTATTATTTTGTGGTGGTTTTTTTCAGTTTAGCTACTGCACTTAATAAATTGAAAGATTAAACTCTGTCTATAGTGTTCTTCTTCGTCTTCGTTCTTAATTTTTAGTGTTGGAAGGGATCGAGCCTTATCTGCCAGAGGGTTTGAACTCGAGACTTTCTTCGAATTTATCAACCATGAACTTTTTGCCGACTCGACCACGCCTCCATCACAATTAAGGATACGTGTCAACTGGTTATGCGCCATTGAGGCCATTGACTCGGATTTTCTTTTTGGATTTGCTTCCATAGCCTTTGTCCAACCAAGAACAAATCAGCAGTTGTTTTAATTTTGGAGTTGTCTCTCCTATAAGATGGCTGTCCCCAGCTAACGAGCCTCATCTGCCCGAGGGTTCGAACTCGAGACTTTTCGGTTTAGCAAAAATGAGCTTAACCGACTCGACCAGGCCGACCCCTTTTAATATGGAATATTTGATACATTTTAACCATCACAATCGTTAAATTATAAGTGTATAAAATAAGAAAATTACATCACAAGTATGTAGGCCTACTATAAGAAAGCTACAACACAAATGTATATTATAAGAAAGTTACATTATAAATGTGTACATTTTTTCTACAAGTTTACTATAAGAGCGTTAAAACCCAACGTTACATCACAAATGTGTACTATAAAAATGTTATTGTATGTACCGTAAAAATGCTAGACTATTGTAAGAACGCTTGCAATAACCTTTATATCTAAATATGGCCATAAACTAAAACGCATAAAAGTGCTGGAATACTTAAAGAAATATAAGAACCACGGTATATATCAGGTTAAGTACCCTTGATAAGTGACAGCTGATCAATTTCAACGTGGGACCACCACATGTAAATCCAAATCCATGAATTATCTCCCTGCAATTTTAAGCCTCAAATTTTTTCTTTAATGTATCCATGTGTTTACATTTCTACTGAAGATGAATAAAAAATTTGACCAACAAACATCTACTTTTAGCTCACAAAATCAATTAATCTGTCTACATGCCGTCATAGGTTCTGGCGAATATAAAAAATTTGAAAATAAAAAATGAAATTCTCAACAACAAAAAAAGTCAATGAATTTTAAAACTTTAATCCTATATCTAGATAGTCCTTTAATTTGATTTCGAGGAAAAGTAAATTTGAAAAAGAAAGGTTTATAGAATTAGGAGAAAACAGTAAAGTATCACCCTGTCAACAAACTTAAGCAGTAAAATAAATCGATCGGGTTTGATTCTTCTAGTAGTGTTGCTCTCTAACCTAAGTCTGGAGTTTAGGCCCTTTGGAGAAAAAAATAAACCGGGAGTGATCTCCCCTAAACTTTCTCGAAAATTGTTATATAATCCTACAGGGGATGCCAACGCAGCATATAGACATGATTTTTAATCCGTTTTTAATTACTAAAACTTTTTAAAATAGATAAGGATTTCGTAGAAAAAAAATTGCGCACCAAGTGAACGTCAAACTGTATGTGCGTAATAGTGCGGAATAGTATTAGTACTTTATAAATTCATATGCGTTTTTTTTTATCGGAAAAAGCGTAAATTACTACTTCCGTCAACGGAAATTATTCAAAAATTTGAAAGAATGCAGAAAATTAGATATTTTACTTATGTGTGAAATTTTGTTTATCTATCTGAAACAGTACTCACGTTATAGGCTTTTGAAAAACTAAAAGTAGAATAAGTTCCATTTCTGATTATCGGAAATAGCTTAGAAATGTATACAGAGTTATAAATATGATATAATACTTATATGTTGACACACACACATACATACAGACATACATACACACACATACACAGACATACTACCAAAATTGCAAAATTATATTTTTCCGACACAGGGACGATTTTTGCACGATTGCAATACTTGCTCTATAATTCGTATACGAGAAAGTACAAAGCATCTTTTACAACAATTCTTATATTTAAATCAAACTTTGCTTTTCAATAATCTGGCCGTCACATGGATCTGCATTTATAAGATCTTCTAGCCTAGTGTTCATCTTACTGGTATGTGTTGTCTCTAGACCAGGTGTTCACTTCGTTTTTCCACAGATCCAAGTGTACTTTTATTAGAGACAAGTCGTTTAAACACCCAGTATTGTTAGATAATGTTCAATAAGTTCCATAAGTGTGGCACCCCCAACACTTAAAATCCGATAAGGGTCTGATTGCCATAGGCCTAGAACCCTTGACTAGATTTTAATTTTTTTTTAAATTTTTTAGTAAAGTACGAATGGACTTGAAAACCTGCATTCTTGTCTAAGCCAATATGTAACAGACTATGCGATAGAAATAAAGGTGATGTAAAAATATGAAGATTTCTTCATTTTATATATAGGATACAAATATATATATACAAACACACACACACACACATGTGTATATATATATATATATATATATATATATATATATATATATATATATATATATATATATATATATATACATACATATATATATATATATAAAATTATATGACTATTTAATTATATATGTCTATATAGAAATAGGCATATATATATATATATATATATATATATATATATATATATATATATATATATATCATTTCATATATATATCATATATAGGACTGTATGTAGGCCTTTATATATATTTATATATTGGCATATATATAATTATATATATATTAGATATATATATATATATATATATATATATATATATATATATATATATATATATATATATATATATAATCTAGCGAAAAGCTCCCCACCCCCTTTTATATGTAACTACGTATGGTACATAATTTACTTTAGCCTGACATATTCCTCCCCGACACAAGTATCTGTGAGTACTGCATCAAACACAAATCCAATAACCTAAATTAATCCCGCGCCATCTCATCAATCATGTTACCCTCTATAAGCGCCATTAGTGAACACTTAACCGTCACCATACATCATCAAGGGGAATGAGGCAGCCTTTCTCAAACGGGAGGTGAGTTATCCCCCATTTACAACAGCTGTTATGTATCGACTGTCTGAACTTTAATCGGATCTTTTAAAAATGCGATCTTATCTTTTTTGTCAATAAAAAAAGGAACGGCTCAAAAATGTAGATGGCTATCGTGAGTTATGAGGTAATGGAGAGGGGTGAAAGTAGCGGTAGGTTCAATGGATGAGTACTCCATAGGATCAGACTTCTACTAGAACTAGAGCGAGTAAAGGAAAGTGCATACGGTCGTTATAAATGGCGTCATGTTTTTGGTAGATGTTATTACCCCTCAAACCCTTATCCAATATCACACATCGTCACATGAACTACATTCTCCGCTCATAAAATGACATCACACATGAGCATATCTCTAATGCCCCACTCTCGCCCCCCCCCCCCTTACCTAATTTGTCTGTACTACATTGTTAAAGCAATTTTTCAAGAATAGAGTATTTAAATGTAGGTTGTCTAAACTAGAGTATTTAAATGTAGGTTGTCTAAACTAGAGTATTTAAATGTAGGTTGTCTAAGCTAGAGAATTTAAACACTTGATGTCTAAAGTATTTAAACACAATTTCTACAGACTGCATTATGTAATCACAATTTGTCTATACAAGTGGAATTAAATAAATATTTTTTTCTAGACTAGTGTATTTATACAGATCGTGTCTAGATTAAGTATTTTACCATTATGTCTATACCAGAGTATTTAAACACATAATATCTAGAATAGAGTATTTAAACATAGTTTGTCTAGACTAAAGTATTTAAACAACATGTCTAGTCTAGAGTATGTAAACAACATTTTGTCTTGACTAGCGATTTAAACAAAATGTCTAGACTAGAGTATTTAAACACACTTTGTCTTGACTAGCGATTTAAACAGTATGTCTAGACTTAAGTATTTAAACACAGGTTGTCTAGACTTAAGTATTTAAACACAGATTGTCCAACCGATGCTAATGCTTTAAAAAAGTTGCCCGTACAAAAGCCGATGTAAATCAATTCTGTTTATGCTGCTACAGATGTTTTAAGAAAATAACAAATAAAAAGTTTCAGCCCACAACTGATCTAACACACCCTGTAATAAACACATTTTAACCCACAAGTGTTCCACAAACCCCGATAGCATAAAACGACCACGGTTATATGAGAATGTAGCTTGTTGATAATGTCGTCCATTTTCTACCATTTTCTCCAGAGGTTGTTCATATGATAAGTTTGTTGGTAATTTCGTACATTTTCTCCAGAGGTTGTCCATATAATAAGTGTGTTGGTAATTTCGTACATTTTCTCCAGAGGTTGTTCATATGATAAGTTTGTTGGTAATTTCGTACATTTTCTCCAGAAGTTGTCCATATAATAAGTTAAATCTACCCACCCCTTATCTGTGTAGTCCCTGACAGTGACCACAAATGTGAGCCTTTGTAACCCCTACTGCATGCACGATTAGTTTGCACCATTTCAATCTTCTACAATACTGTTTTGTGTGGGACGGTATGGTCGACTGCTAGCCCAAAGGTCGAGAGTTCGGATCTCGGTCCGGACTAGTACCTGTAGGAAGTTCCTAAGTCCGCCCTTCTCTGGTGGGTACCTGACTCAGGTTAAGGAAACAAAGGGACATCAAAGATGACGATTGTTACGGGTCATTTGTAGGTTATATAGAAAGAAACTAGAATAATCTAGAACTAGAGGAGAGTGCGTGTGTGAGTTGAGTTCACCCTACTGTGTAGTTACCCCCGGTGTGTTTATGTAATGTTAACCGAAGGTCGAATGCGGTATAAAAGCTAGAGTGAATTTGTTGTCAGGGGTTAGTTGGTAGCGGTTAGGCGCGAGGGCTACTCTGTTATGTGAAGAATTGAGTCCAAATAAAAGTATTGAAGTTAACCACGAATCATTTCCTGAGTTGAACCAAACCCAGACGTAACAATGATGCTATTGTGTATCTCATTATATACTGTGACAATTGGTATTCAACATTTTAATGAACTAAATTTACATGTACCCATGTTAAGCCCTGCAGTTATCTGTGTTTTACTACTTAGCTAATTTTACTAGCAGGCCGTAAACCCTTGAACAATGAAGTGGTTATCGAACCTTGTTCTTACTGCAAATTATCATTTTGTGGCAGTAGAATACACGTTGTATGGTGAACGGAAAATGCGCAACGTAAAACTGCGCAATATAGAACTACGCACAAAAAAAGTGCGCAAGGACATTTTCGTTTTCTTTGACAGAGCATTCATAGACATTAACAAAGAATGACCACATATACATTGTAGCATACAAAACACTTATCCACGATCTATAACAAAATGTATATAATTAATTTGTCATGCGCATTTTTCTGTTTGCGCAATATTTCCGTTGCGCAGTTTTCCGTTAGCCCATTGTATTTAATTTAAATATATCCCCAGGTAAAAGTGACCAAGCTTCGCTACCGGTTAAATTAATGCGATGTAAAACTATGATTAAGCCGTTAATACCCCTCTCCCTTTTCCTTACCTACATAAAATATTCTTTGCATGACTGCGCAAGGATCTGCTCTATAGAGAAGGAAGCTATTAAATTGTACATAACCTCTAATCTCTTTTACACAGAATTATACGTATGAGAGTATTGATAATTTAATTCTATACAACAGCTGTTCTTTTTCTCTCATTTACAATATACCTTTTTACACATCGATTCTATCAAACCTATTTTTTTTTTAGATTACATCTCACTTAAACCCAACTTTTCAAATTGTGTAAACCAGAGATTAAGTTCTAATTTAATAAGATTGACGATTTTAAAAAAAAATGATTAATGCTAAATGACCGCATTTGACATTTGATTGATTCACTTGCATGTAATTTGTCCTGTATTTTGTAGTTCAAAATGTAACTATATATATATATATATATATATATATATATATATATATATATATATATATATATATATATATATATATATATATATATATATATATATATATATATATATATCCTGTCACCACCTTCATTGAAAAGACTTGATCCCCTTACGGAGTTAGGGTACCTGAAATAGAAAAAACGTCTTACATAGGTACTCATTGGAGTTCATGTAATTTGGAGTATCACATATTTTCTAATTAACACTTTATTCATTTGTGTCGCTTTTCGAACCTCCAAAGTTCACTCTCAACTTGTCAATAAAACAACACAATAGTATCAATTTTAATATTTATTTATTTATTTAATTAAAATACATTTATAATAAACTGTGTAAGAATCGGTATTTTTTCTTGGCAATCTGAAATACAATGTGTAGAAAAATTTTAAAAAATTATACATTAGTTTAAAAATTCAAAAATATATGTGTATGTATGTACAGTGGCGTCACTACGTGGGGTGTCAAACTACGAAGAAACACCACCGTTATAAGCTACAGGAGATTTAGTCCTACCTGTTTTTGTCGAAAACTCTTCATTTCTCAGGCGGCTGAAAGTGAAAGTGAAACTAAAGTCAATAACCCTTTTAGTCCACTTTGATAAAACCTCTGTTATTATACTTTAAGGTGATATCTATACTGGTAGACCCTTTTTTTTAGAATATTTAATTTCTTTCTTAAATACTGAATGTATACTAATAGTATAACAATTCAAAGACAAAAATGAAACAAGTAAGTTTTTTAAAAAGTTTTTTTTTTTTACTTTTTTTTTGAGAAAAAGGTGTGATTTTGTTACAATTAAACAAAATTTAAAAAATCAGAAAAAAACTAGTTTATTATTAATTAAATCTTTTGAGAAATATTTCACAATCTAAACTTATGGGGACATTAGAGATGATTTTGAATGCTGAAATAACACTTCTCCCTTTTGCTTTGTTGTACTAGTATTTCCATTCCATCGTGTTTGACGTAATAAATCTACTACCTATCTAAAACTAATGTCTAAAATTACAGCAACTCTACATCATCATTCTTAACTTAACGATAGCATTTTGTCTACGATAGCTATAGTTTAAAATAAAAGGTGTAGAGCCTATGTTCCTTAAACTAAAAAACATTCAAATCGACAAATCTATAGCGCAATACGAACATTTCAACACGACCATTAAGAGCTATTTTAAGAAATCAATGTTTAATTTTATCTGCAAGAAACTCACTGTAGTAGCAGGGTTGGCTCTAAATGTAGTCTGTACTTCCGGTTTTGGTTCGCTGGGCGGGGTGACGTCATCAGGTTTGTTTGGAGGTCGAACACATTTCGTTTGGCTGCAGTCCGTCTTTACGGTAGGCAAAATATTAATGGGTAGTAATCGATATAATTGATGGCAAAATGTGTAATGGATAGCAAAATGTGTAATCGATGGCAAAAGTTGTAATGAATAGAAAATTTCATAATGGATAGTTAACGTAGGAATTAATAGCAGGCTTTATGATGGGTAGTAAAATTTGTAATGGATAATCAAAAGTGTTATGGATAGCAAAAGGTGTAATGGGTCGTAAAAGTATTAATGGATAGCAAAAGATATAACTGATGGCAAAAGTTGTAA
This sequence comes from Physella acuta, assembly GCF_028476545.2. Taxonomy (NCBI): domain Eukaryota; kingdom Metazoa; phylum Mollusca; class Gastropoda; family Physidae; genus Physella; species Physella acuta. The sequence goes on along the minus strand of NW_026732550.1, from coordinate 37,506 downwards.
TGGATAGAAAAAATGTGCAATCGATAGCAAAAATTGTAATGGGTAGAAAATTTCATATTGGATAGTTGAAGTGGAAATAAGTAGCAAGTCTTTGGGTAGCGAATGGATAGCAAAAAGTGTGTAATGGATAATAAATTGTGCAATAGATAGCAAAAGATCTAATAGATAGTAAAAGTAGTAATGGATAGAAAATTTCATATTGGGTACTTAAAGTAGTAATATAATGGATATTATAATGGATACCAAAAGGTGTATTGGGTTGTAAAATTAGAAATGGATAACAAATCAAAGTTATAGTGAATAGCAAGTATCGTAGTGGACAGTCATTACCATGTTCTTTAATGATAGCTAAAAAAAAATCCCAAGTGTAAAAAAGTCATTTTGTACACAAAACTCATATCTACCGACGAAGACATGATGTTACAAAACTTACCAATAATAGCTAGATTTATAACGGAGTTGTCAACATAGGATACAAAATCTATGACCAGTTCACACACCTCATAAACACACAGCACCCCCATCCCCTCCCATCTCCTTACACCACAAGAACCACGACATAGGTTACACTACAAAACTTTGTGAATTTCAAAATAATTTATGGAAAATCATAAGAGAATCATATTAGAAATATTTGCCAAGTCTTAAAAAAGGGGGAAAAATAGGATATTACCAATCTTTTTTTCCTGACCAAATTCTCTGAAATAAAAGGCAAAATTAAAGTAAGCTGAAAGTAAAGTTATCGCATTTTTTTAATTTAAAAAGTATACTTTTTTGCTACTTTAAAACATTCTTTACATCAACAACAACCACATATTAGCTTATATCATTCAACACTTACTCCACTATCGCTCAACTATGGAATCTTTATTGGCAATATCATCTAATTTGCAGTTTCTTCTCCCCCCCCCCCCCCCCCCCCGAGAAAGTTTACTGCCTCCTCCCCCCCCCCCCCCACCCGGCTTCGAACGAAATGTAATTAATATAGAAAACATATACTTCTACCAGTGTCTGCCCCCCCCTCCGGAAAATGTAGTCCGCCCCCCCCCCCCCCGAAAATATCAAGTGCCCCCCACACCCCGGAGAAGAAACACTGCTAATCCGAATTGGTGTTTTGAGGCTAGTCTACAATCTCATGTGACGATTTTGATTTGAGTAACTAGTGGGCAGTGGCGTAGCGAGGTCGGGTGTCACCCGGTGCGGCAATTAATGGTGTCACCCCCCAGAGGCGTAGCGACCCTTCCCGTGGACAAACTTTCAATTTTCGATTTTAACCCCCCCCCCCTCCTCTCAAACTTACGATTTACACCCCCCCCCCCCTCAAAATTTCGATTTGCATCCTCCCCCCTCAAACTTTCAATTTGCAACTCTTAAAAGACTATTTAACACTCGAATTAATCACTTAATTAAGTGGAATTATCATTTTTCTCTATATATTTTGCTCTTTTTTTGCCTTGGTGTCACCCCCCCCTAAACGGTGTCACCCGGTGCAGTCCGCTACCCCCGCCCCCCCCCCCCCCCTCGCTAAGCCTCTGCTAGTGGGTACAATAGTAGCACTGATGGTGGCACCTTTACCTACCTGGTGCGCTTAGGGTGGAGATTATCAACAGAGTCAGACCTAGAACCAAGGTGTATTGTAGCTTAGCCATGGTGGGCAGGTCTGCAGGTGGTGAGAGATTAGACCGCAGTTGGTGATACCTCAGTGTGCAGTTGGTGATACCTCAGTGTGTAGTTGGTGATACCTCTGTGTGCAGTTGGTGATACCTCAGTGTGCAGTTGGTGATACCTCAGTGTGCAGTTGGTGATACCTCAGTGTGCAGTTGGTGATACCTCAGTGTGCAGTTGGTGATACCTCAGTATGTAGTTGGTGATACCTCAGTATGTAGTTGGTGATACCTCAGTAGATAGTTGGTGATACCTCAGTGTGCAGTTGGTGATACCTCAGTGTGCAGTTGGTGATACCTCAGTGTGCAGTTGGTGATACCTCAGTGTGCAGTTGGTGATACCTCAGTGTGCAGTTGGTGATACCTCAGTGTGCAGTTGGTGATACCTCAGTAGATAGTTGGTGATACTTCAGTAGATAGTTGGTTATACTTCAGTGAGTAGTTGGTGATACCTCAGTGTGTAGTTGGTGATACCTCAGTGGGTAGTTGGTGATACCTCAGTGTGTAGTTGGTGATACCTCAGTGTGCAGTTGGTGATACCTAGTGTACAGTTGGTAACAAACGTTTTAGCAGTTGGTGATTAATAAAACTACTTTGTGACTGCAATAATATGAACTTAAATTAAATCAATGCACATTCAATTTAACGCTGAATCAAGCAAGCATACATGCGTCATCAAGGTACGTCACACTCTGAGATAGATATAAATAATGGACTTGACAGAAAACTCCGTGCAGCTGGTGTTGGTATCTCTATCCCTGGTTCAACTGACCAAATACTCAAACTCAAAGATTCTGCCCCTATATACGACTATAAAACTCCAGATTCTACATCTAAATGAGATAGCCGAATCTAGATTGTATATAAATGTGATTAACAGAAACTAGATTCTTTCATTATTTGATTGAAACTAGATTCTACACCATTAAATGTGCATTTAAAAACCACATAATCTTATGTGTAGCTTGAATGTCGATACACCACTAACTACAAAAAGATAAACACAATCTATGTGCATTCGCTAAATTTTACTCAAAAAAAAAATATTTATTTTTTTGTTAAAAATAACATTCATAATTATATACAGGGGCGGAACTACCATACCGCCAGACCCCGCTTAGGGGCCCAGTTCCGACCAAAAAACAATGAATTTTTTTTTTTAATTATGTTTTTCATGCATCTTGAAAGTGGTTTTGTAAAAAAAAAATAAAAAAATAAAACAGGTCTACTATAGCAGAGATCGTTGCGTAGAAAAATATTTTAAAATCTACAAGAGCTATAGTTTGAAAGGTAGGTAAACATTCACACTACTTCCATGACTTACTGCCCTTCTTTAAAATAGGGATGCCCACGAAGCTTATTTAAATAGTTTTGTACTATGTATATTAAAAAGCAATTGATTCTCTGAATTGTCATTTAAATAAAACGTACTATACAATAGTATAGCTATAAAAATCAATGTTTTCAAAATTGATATTATAAAAGCCAAAAATGAAAAAAATAAACATAATGCGAGAAACCATTCACGAATCAAGCTAACGTCTTTATATATTTTTGACTACCATGTTTATGACAATCTCTCACGTACTCATGAGTTTGGACTAAATATTTTCTGGGTTGTTCTCCCAGAATGGTTATATATTGCAAAGAAGTAGACTAAATTACTCAGTTAGGAAATAGATTATATATATCTATATGTATCTATATATATCTATATCTCTATCTCTATCTCTATCTCTATCTCTATCTCTATCTCTATCTCTATCTCTATCTCTATCTCTATCTCTATCTCTATCTCTATCTCTATCTCTATCTCTATCTCTATCTATATCTATATCTATATCTATATCTATATCTATATCTATATCTATATCTATATCTATATCTATATCTATATCTATATATATATATATATATATATATATATATATATATATATATATATATATATCATGTAGCCCCACACAAACAACTTAGAAACGTTACATCCTAGGCTAAAGCTCATCCCCACAACTACTCACCTGCCGACGTACAATTTGCCGTATACCGTCGTGTCGTGACAGGCAATTTATATAGACAGGTGAGCAAAACCTGTTCCCCTTCATCACGACCAACCGTCATTTATTAGACCAAATACTGACTCAAACCTGACAAACACAATCTTCCAGTAACCACCTGATATTGAACTACCCCATACAAGAACACCTGCGCGTAAGGAATACCTGAAACCGATACAAGACTCTAAGATTCAGGTAATAATTCCACTCTCATTGTATTCTTTGCTGTAAAAGATTCGCGGGTATTGTTGAATAGTAAAGGACGAGGTACGGTCGATAAGGGACCTGTTCTGTTCTATAATATCCTATCAATAAATCTTCTTTTATTACTTGGTAAGGGGGAATGAATAGCCAGTGGGCTTAGGAGTTGTTATTTCACGCAGATGCGTAGCGACCCTTCCCGGCGCCCGGGGACAAACTTTCAATTTGGCACCTCCCCTTCCCCCCCCCCTATTTATTTTTATATTTATAATGCAAAACTGCAGCTAAAGTGAGTTTTTAATTTTTTTTTCCTACCCATTTTGGCGCTCCTAGGGTCGGCGCCCGGGGACATAAGTACCCCCCTTCCCGACCCCACCCCCCCCCCCTCGCTACGCCTCTGATTACACGTAATAAGGAGACTAACGCATGTTATGTCGTTTGAGACTAGGTTTGGTTTCCCAAAGAGAAAAAAAAGTACCATTTCGAGCCTGACTGTCGAAGGTACAGTTGGTATAGAGTTTACCTGTACCTGACGGCCAAAGGTACAGTTGGTATAGAGTTCACCTGTACCTGACGGCCAAAGGTACAGTTGGTATAGAGTTCACCTGTAGCTGAAGGCCAAAGGGACAGTTGGTATTGGTATAGAGTTCACCTGTACCTGACGGCCAACGGGACAGTTGGTATAGAGTTCACCTGTACCTAACGGCCAAAAGGACAGTTGGTATAGAGTTCACCTGTACCTGACGGCCAAAGGTACAGTTGGTATAGAGTTCACCTGTAGCTGACGGCCAAAGGGACAGTTGGTATAGAGTTCACCTGTAGCTGACGGCCAACGGGACAGTTGGTATAGAGTTCACCTGTACCTGACGGCCAACGGGACAGTTGGAATAGAGTTCACCTGTACCTGACGGCCAAAGGGACAGTTGGTATAGAGTTCACCTGTAGCTGACGGCCAACGGGACAGTTGGTATAGAGTTCACCTGTAGCTGACGGCCAAAAGGACAGTTGGTATAGAGTTCTCCTGTATTGACGGCCAAAGGGACAGTTGGTATAGAGTTCACCTGTACCTGACGGCCAACGGGACAGTTGGTATAGAGTTCACCTGTACCTGACGGCCAACGGGACAGTTGGAATAGAGTTCACCTGTACCTGACGGCCAAAGGGACAGTTGGTATAGAGTTCACCTGTAGCTGACGGCCAACGGGACAGTTGGTATAGAGTTCACCTGTAGCTGACGGCCAAAAGGACAGTTGGTATAGAGTTCTCCTGTATTGACGGCCAAAGGGACAGTTGGTATAGAGTTCACCTGTACCTGACGGCCAAAGGTACAGTTGGTATAGAGTTCACCTGTACTAGACAACCAAAGGGACAGTTGGTATAGAGTTCACCTGTACTAGACAACCAAAGGGACAGTTGGTATAGAGTTCACCTGTACTAGACAACCAAAGGTACAGTTGGTATAGAGTTCACCTGTACCTGACGGCCAAAGGGACAGTTGGTATAGAGTTCGCTTGTACTAGACAACAAAAGGGACAGTTGTTATCTAGTTCACCTGTACCTGACGGCTAAAGGGACAGTTGGTATAGTTCTCCTGTATTGACGGCCAAAGGGACAGTTGGTATAGAGTTCACTTGTACCTGACGGCCAACGGGACAGTTGGTATAGAGTTCACCTGTACTTGACGGCCAAAGGGACAGTTGGTATAGAGTTTACCTGTACCTGACGGCCAACGGGACAGTTGGTATAGAGTTCACCTGTACTTGACGGCCAAAGGGACAGTTGGTATAGAGTTCACCTGTACCTAACGGCCAACGGGACAGTTGGTATAGAGTTCACCTGTACTTGACGGCCAAAGGGACAGTTGGTATAGAGTTCACCTGTACCTAACGGCCAAAGGGACAGTTGGTATAGAGTTCTCCTGTATTGACGGCCAAAGGGACAGTTGGTATAGAGTTCACTTGTACCTGACGGCCAAAGGGACAGTTGGTATAGAGTTCACCTGTATCTGACAGCTAAAGGGACAGTTGGTATAGAGTTCACTTGTACCTGACGGCTAAAGGGACAGTTGGTATAGAGTTCACTTGTACCTGACGGCCAACGGGACAGTTGGTATAGAGTTCACCTGTACCTAACGGCCAACGCGACAGTTGGTATAGAGTTCACCTGTATCTGACAGCTAAAGGGACAGTTGGTATAGAGTTCACCTGTACCTAACGGCCAAAGGGACAGTTGGTATAGAGTTCTCCTGTATTGACGGCCAAAGGGACAGTTGGTATAGAGTTCACTTTTACCTGACGGCCAACGGGACAGTTGGTATAGAGTTCACCTGTACCTAACGGCCAACGGGACAGTTGGTATAGAGTTCACCTGTACCTGACGGCCAAAGGGACAGTTGGTATAGAGTTCTCCTGTATTGACGGCCAAAGGGACAGTTGGTATAGAGTTCACCTGTACTTGACGGCCAAAGGGACAGTTGGTATAGAGTTCACCTGTTTCAGTGACCTATGAAGGGTTCGTGTGGTCAGCACTATACCCAGACACCTTTAATTTCCCTTACATGAGTCAGGTACCCTTTAGTGCTGGGTGGACTCAGAGACTATGGTTTAGTAGGTGAGAATGAATACCCACTTGAATTGGGGTTGTTATAAAGGAGGCTATGCCGTAAACATCCGGGTTTCGTTTCTTACACAAACCACGTATTATTATTATTGTTGAAAAACTGCCGTTTTCGTGGTCATTGAACAGGCAGAATGTAAGATTGCGACATCATTATAGGGTGAGGTGGGGGGGGGGTATGGTCTGAAAGTATGTGTGTTGTGGTAAAAGAGAAACATTGTGATGTCCTGTATAAACTTCTTTTTCTTCTTCTCCTTCGCTCTTAATTATCTGGTTGGAAGGGATTTCATTCCAACGCAATTGAATATTACATGTCAACCTGTTATGCGCAAAATAAGCCGTTGACTCCGATTTTAGCCTGCTTTTCTTCTTGGATTAGCTTGTCCAACCAAGAAGAAACTACAAAACAGCAGTTGTTTGAATTTGGAGTTGTCTCTCCTAGACGGGTTGCTGTCTCCAGTTGTCTAGCCTCATAGTGCCTAAGACTAATTGTCCAACGTAGCATTTTATTTAAACTTGAATATTCATATTTTAATTTTGCATAGGGGGCCTAAATAATGTTGATTTAATCTATACATTTATTTATTTGCTCAATTGAAAGCAAAATGTACTTTTAAATACTGTATTATATATATATATATATATATATATATATATATATATATATATATATATATATATATATATATATATATATATATATATATATATATATAAACGATGCGCTGATTATATAGTTCAACGTTTCACATCTCAACCATTAATTCCCTCTCATAATTATTTCTTCTGGTGTTTACAAACAAAAATCCAAAATTTCAACGTTTGCGAATATTTTCGCGTATAACATTTTCGTATTGCGCTTTTTAATGTGCGCAATTCTGAAAGTTTCTCAGCCCAAATCCCTGCTAATGCGCATTTTACCGTTTAGTCATATAGGCCTACATTAAAAAATCAACACGTCTGTTTTTTTCCCTATTGTTGAGTGTTATTCTAATGAAGTGGGCTGCACAACAGAGACACTGTTCTCAACCGCTGGACCGAGGGTCGTTGGCGGCAGATGGAAGGAGCTACTACCTCTCATGATTTGTTTTTTTTTTCTCTTGATATGCTGGTTAGTTTATCGATGCTGTTGCCTGTACTGATCACACACACACACTCACACACACATTCGTACACACACACTCACATTCATACACACACACACACACTCACATACACATTCATACACACACACACTCACATACACGTTCATACACACACACACACTCACATACACATTCATACACACATTCGTACACACACACTCACATACACATTCCTACACACATTTGTACACACACACACTCTCTCACATACACATTCGTACACACACACACTCACATTTATACACACACATTCGTACACACACACTCACATACACACACATTCGTACACACACACACACTCACATACACATTCATACACACACATTCATACACACACACTCACATACACATTCATACACACATTCGTACACACACACACACATTCATACACACATTCGTACACACACACACACACTCACATTCATACATACACATTCGTACACACACACACTCACATACACATTCATACACACATTCGTACACACACACTCACATTCATACACACACATTCGTACACACACACACACTCACATACACATTCATACACACACACTCACATACACATTCGTACACACACACACACTCACATACACATTCGTACACACACACACACACTCACATACACATTCATACACACACATTCGTACACACACACACACTCACATACACATTCGTACACACACACACTCACATACACATTCATACACACACATTCGCACACACACACACCATTCACAAAAGACTTTAAAAAAAGCACAACTGGTAAATTGTATAAGTCTATTATCAAGCGGGGGAACAGCTAGGCTCCCACCTTGGATAGGTACATAGAATAGAATAAATAAACAGAGGACAAATAAAAGCTCAGCTAGAGTAGGCTGGTCTTGTGTTACTAGAGAAATAAAAATATCTGTACATAAAGTATTTTAAAAAAATCTTTCCCAAACTACAGGAAATAAATAATTTCACCAAACCAAAAAAATAAAAATAAATAAATAAACAGCTAAAAATAAACCATGACCTCATTTACTAAACATATGTTGGTAGAGCTACCTAGATATGTAATATATTCAAGAATTTCTTAACATATGCATGTTTATAATCGTTAATAAATTTTAAAATGTTTTAACATTGAACAATATAATATTAAAACAAAATAACTAATACAATTCCAAACATTTTTCAATTTAAAACAAAATAACTAATACAATTCCAAACATTTTTCAATTCACTTAGTAATTTTTGTTTTCTTAGTCCTTTTGTTACCACTAATAATATTGCCTGCTATGAATCTAAACAAAAAAAAACTTCACAAGCTCAAGGCATAGAGTATAACTTTCTATTATTAAGGGGAGAAAACCTACTTAAAATAAAAATGTTTCTTTTTCTGTTTTTAGTATTTTTTAGGCATTTATACATTGTATAAATTAGCTTTACTTTACATTTTAACCCCCCCTTCTCCAATTAATAAAAGCACCCATTATTTATAATCATTCTTAATGAAGATTTAATACAAATGAATCAACTATTATATTAATTTTTTACAATGCACTAGAGCAAAACAAAACAAAAATCTGTTATAAAAAGATATCTGGATTGTTAGTTAATCACTAATATCACACACATGCAAAAAAACATGTCACTCTCCAGATTTAGATAAACCTTCAAAAAGTTTAAGTGTAATATTTTAAACACTAGAAGTAGCATAACACACCAAGGATTAGGTCACAGTCATCACAATTTATGAATGGCCACAAAAACCCTCAAAGCAAGATGGTTAACACATTTTCACAAATCATGCATTACTTAATTGAAAAAAGTTAATGTTTTTATTTGTAATTTTCCTAATAAATAGTATCAGGGTAAACAAACATGCATTGATATACATCCACAGCTATTTTAAAAAAAAAAAATCTCCTTTTCCATTCAAATTCAAAACTTGTTCACATCATTAGTTACCTCCCATAGGCATGAATTTTCGTAACATAAATTTGAACAATCTGACAATGTTTTTATTTGTATCAATGCCCTAACCTTAGTGCTGATCACTACTTTTAACCTTATCCTAGCCTTAATTCTGACAGATACCTTGAAATCAATACTAGCATGATGAAACTTGATACAATACTGTGTTGTTCAGCAAATATTTTGATAACCTTACACCCAATTTACAAGTTAACAGTAGTCACTGTTTTCACTTAGTTGCAATTTGGGTTACTTAAAAAATAAAAATACAATATCACCTTTCTCTTACTAGTTTCATTGCATGCTATCATGAGTTGCACGAGGGGGGATGTACAGGGGTGTAGGGTGAAAAGAACAAAGCATTCTACCAGTAATTAAATAATTACCAAGGGTTGTATAAATATATCTACTTGTCTAAATTAATAACTCAATATAAATTCAGTAAAGAAATAAGGGTACATCCAGATAAAATGTTGAGAGTCACTGTTGTGGTTTTTTTAAGGGGGGGGAGTGGGGGATTTGTGTACAGATGTATTTACTGAACAGATAAACATGGAGAGTCAGTAAAGGGGGGTGGGGGTTCTACCAGGATTTGTAACTACATGAGACTGTCAGAAGTCCTGAATGGTAGGCTTCAGAAGTTGGGGTACAAGAATGTATGAAGAAACTAATTACAAGACAGCAGCAAGATATAGCAGCATGACCTGTTAGCTTAAACACTGATGCCTAAACTTCTTTATATTTCTATAAAATATCTAGTACAAAATGAAGTTAAAAATGAAAATACAAGTTGGATAATTCTGTAGATTCATTCTATTTTTATACTGACACACTGACCAATGCATTGGACTGGAATCCCCAGGGGAAGTAGGAAAGTAGGTCAACTGTGACAATTCTCCTGTGGAAGGAGAAGCAAGGGGGCTGACAGGCTTACATGGGTGGAAGTTTAAAAACAAAAATACGAGTTGGATAATTCGGTAGATTTATTCTATTTTTATACTGATACAATAACCAAAGGTCTGGAATCCCCAGGGGAAGTAGAAAAGTAGGCTGGCTGTGACAATTCTGGAAAATATAGTGGAAGTGGAAGGAGAAGCAAAGGACTACCAGGCTTACATGGGCGTATATAAAGAGAGCTGCCAAAACCCAGTCCAGTGGAGTGGTGTGGCTGCAACCCTATGCTCCTCAGGGGCCCAAAAGGAATAAGTCAAATCACACTGACCAAAGGCTTAACAATTGTTCATATTGGTTTTTCATATTTCTTTTCAATACAATTTGTTGTTTTTTTATATTTAAAAATCTTACACTACTTATGCCTTACAGTCAAGCTACACTTATATGGTTCTAAGTGATGTCATTTACATATGTTATTAGATCATTCAATTCATGAACATAGATATGTGCAATAGTTTTTATTTTTATTGTTAATTATCCAGACTTGGATTATGAGAAATGTCATAGTTACTAATATCCTTACATCAAATTTCCTACTTTTATAAGACAAAAAAATTATTAATTTTTATTTAGATACTTTAAAAATAACTTCCACCACAAATGTATGGAAAAAAAAAAATTAGGAAAAAATAAAATCCCAAAAGGTGTTTCGTGAAGGGTTATTGCATTAAGTACCAAAAGCAAGTTGTGCCAAGTGAGGACTAATCTACTGCTTGCATTTTAATGTTGAAAACTTCAAACCATATGAGTCAAGAAAGAGATAGCCCATACCCAACTTCATGCAATTTTAGAACTAATCCGCTACTCCCCATAATCACACATTACACAAAACCCAACCTCCCACCTACTTAAATGATATTACAAATTTAAATTCGACACAAATTTTATGTATTTTTTTTTTCAAGAATTTGAACCGCAAGTAAGCCTAACACAACATATTTTCTACATTATATTTCTTACAACTCCCTACGGGATATCGCCCCCCCTTATTATACATGTAGACTATTGGTGATAGAAACCAACCAGATTATGGAAAATGAAGTCAATTAGGAGAAAATTAATTCATAATTGTAAAAATAAACATCCTAGAGTATAAAAAATTGATGTATGGTTTCAAAAAATGTCCATCATTTATAGAAATGGCAGATCTCTACATGATATTGTCTACCTTGAATAACCTCCAGATAATGATTGATAATGTTACTTCAATCAACTTTAAAACCATTAATAAAACTCTTTATTAATATAGGAAACATCTATAGCGATTAATGTGTATCTGTATATAAAACTATACAAAAAGAAGTAAAGTTTAAGATAATTCAATAGTTAACTCCACCGGTAGAGTTTATATATATATATAAGCTACACATAATTAGCCTTAAATAGGTTTTAATTTAATCACAATATATTTTTTTCACTAAACTTATAGTTATATTCAAAAAATTTGAATTAGTATCACACGAATCAATGCTAGACAAATCTGTATGAATAAAAAACTATAATTTGAGACAACAAAGAAACAATACTGGCAATAATAAACACACACTTGGATCAAATGTGATCAAGAACTATAACTGATTTTGACTAGAGTTATCTGCACATTAGAGTAGTCTGCACATGAAGTATTCCAGTGTCTATAGATTAAACAGGCTGATCACATTAAAATGATAGCATAAAATACTTTTAAAATTGTATAGAAAATCAACTTAAGAAGTCAAATATATACTTTAAAGGGAGTATTATACAATAAGTCTTATTTAGAATTTATTAACAGTTAACATTTACAAAAAAAAAATAGGAATCTAAAGTCAGTGAAACTGTTTAGCAGGGCAAAGGTTATCAAAGATTCTCTTTTTGTTCTCAAATTATTTACAGAGGGAGAAAATGCGAATATAAGTTTACTAATTTTTTTTTTTAATCTAGCATATCACACGGAAGAACGCAGACAAATTTAGACAGACTACACCCAATGGGCAGACAAAGACTGAAACCTGTGAAGGGTACACTATGTGCAGGGTTTTACAACTGGTAAACTTCAAGGAGGTGATATCACAGGTGTAGCAAATATCTTCAGCTGATAAGATCCTACTTTTTGATTTGATTGATCTGTTTTACAGTGGTGTCTAGTCCACTTTTTTTTAAAAACAAAATTTATAAAATAGAATTTACATAATGATTATGATAAATTGTATGTATAAAATTTATACTTTTTTAATAAATCAAATAATTAATCAATTAACTTTAAAAAAATAATAGAAAAGTTAAATAATAATTAAATATTTGAAAAATTGTGTTTCTATTTTACATTAAAAAGTTTGTTATTTATAAAAACAATTTTAGTATATCAAATTAAAATTACTTTTGAGTCATATTAGTGTGAAGTTTTAATAAAAAATTAATAGACTATTTTTTATCAAACTTAAATTAAATTTAACTTTAATTAATTTTGAAAAAGTTTGATTAGTAAGATCAATTAAAATATCAATTTTAGAACATGTTAGAAAAGAAAAAGTTTCAAATTAAATGTACAATATACTCAAGCTATAAAACGATGTATTTAAAAACAATAACAAGGTAATTCAACTCCATGTGACAAAACGTAACTTCAAAAATCGCCATTTTTCAAATATATGTTTTAGTTAAATAAATGGAGGGAACATCTTTACTGAGGTAACAACAGAAACAGTTTTTAGATTATTGCAAATATCAGAGAAATGTAAAAATTAAATAAATTTTAAATTTAATGTTGTGCAAGATTAGCTACGTGACTGGTTTTACAGTGCGACTATGTGAAATAATAGTGCAAGGTTAAGACTTCATACAAAAAAGATTAGAAACTTTAAAATTAGCTAGTTAATTAATTAAAGAAAATAAATTGTAAGTGAGTTACCTGAAAACAATTTTTTTAATTTAAAATTTAAAAATGTATAATTTAGAAGTATGTTTTTTATTTGTTTTTAATATTTGAATTAAAATTATTTAAACCTAGTCAACACAAATGTTTTGAAATTATAAACCAATTTGCCAAGTTAATTTTAATTTGATGAAATTAATCTGCATAAAAGAACAAATATGTCCACAAGAGAAAAGTTGTTAAATTCCAAGTGAGAATTTCAAAAAATATCAGCAGCAAATTTTTGCCAACAAAACTGGTTATTGCTAAATAAATTTTCAATAACAAACAAAACACTTCAATGATAATAAATAATATTTTGATGCGCTCAAGAAGAAAAATTTATTTTTAATGTTGCTGCAAAAGTCCTACATAACTTTTATAATTACTTTTTTCTACAGGCCAGGATTTTTCCACAAACTTAATAAAAACCATTTTAATTATACTGCTGATCTACTGTCACCCTCATTTGCCAGAACATTTAGTCGTTTTTTTTTTAAATAATTATTTGCTTATGATATATAAATTAATTCAAAAGTTTGGAAATCTTTGTGATTTAAAACAGTGGCTGCTATAGAGGAAAACATAATAAAGGGATAATTTATGTTTTTCATGTAAACTTGTTTTATAAATCTTATAAAACTTGGTAAATATTACAAACACCAAAAATCAATCACCCCTCAGTAACAACAGGGCTAGATTTATAAGAAAGAAAATACTACAAAATGTTAAAAATACAATGATAGCAAAATACACATGGTGTCTCCAGCTGTAGTAGCGCTAATTAAGTAGATAGGCTATTAATGATAATGAGACTAATAATGAATAATTTAATTCGTTCATGTTAATATCTTGAATATACAGGAAACTCCATTTTAAAAAAATTTCTAAGGTGCCAGAACTCCCTAAATTTGATTTCAGTTGTCATAAGAAAATGATAATCTATTATAAAAAAAAAGATCTATGATTGTTTCATTAAAAAAGGCAGATCAAATCTGTAAACACTTATTATTTTTACGTAAAAAAAAGGAACCTTCTAAGTCATTACAAATATTTATAACTGTTTTGACCAGCAAAGCTGTTAATATGTATAAAATACCTTTAGGGCTTAAAAATATTAGTCACTTATCATTGATATTTAAACTCTTGATTTTAAAACAGATTGAAGTCATGTATACATTAGTGAGTTAAATTAAAGAAAACTGTACTAGAATGGTTTGTACCATAATAAATAAAGTTGTGTCTGTTTTGGACTGGTTGTGAAGTTGTCTACAAAAATTCTATGCTGTGTACAAATACACATATTAAATCATTTCATGGTTTTATGTATATGCATTAAAATAGCATGTCAATTGAAACAGCTCATACAATATATAAGAAAAAATGTCAGAATACTTTTGCTAACTAAGATTTATACAACAATGCTGACTTAATGGTGTAGAACAGCTGTCAAAGACGTAGGACTCAAACAATTAGAATGACCATTAAAGGCACTTCAATAAATAGATAGGAAGTGAAAATTATACTAGAGTTGAAATCAACTTTAAAATAAAAAAAGGTATTTAAATAGCTATCACCCAGTCTTCGGGGTAATCATTTTAATGGGTTATTAGATTTTAGGCAATGATTTAAATTTTTGCAAAAAATACCATTGATAGATGATAAAATATTAAATTAAATTAAATTTAGTAAACCCAAAGGAAAACAATAAACCAAAATATTTAACTTTTTAAAGAACTTTTAAAGGAATAAAAAGGCTGAAAAAATAGCAACTGCAATAACTAATTGTTTAATTAATCCAACAATGGTATATAAGTTTTAAATGTATTACCAACATGCGCAAGAAGGGGCTCATGCAAATTTATTATCAAAATAGGAATAAGCAGGTTTTAATAATAAAATCTCAAGTCTTGAATACTTATTTAAAAACTTCTCTGATAAATTCTATTAATTTGTACAAAATCCCTCAGCTCCTAATAAACAAATGATATGTTGAAACAGAACTAAAGACGGTATCATTGTCATTTCTTTGGTTTGTTCATTCAGAAGTGTTAAACTAATCTTGTGGTTCCATACATGCAAATATCCTCAATGCTTCCTACTAGTCTGGAATCCACCACTTAAAAAAAAGTTAGTCTGGAATCCACCATTATAAAAGTGTATGTAGCCAGCTGTAACAAGCTCTTTGAATATTCATCTCCACCATTACTTCTGCTACTGAGTGGTTACTTCATTAGCTTATAAAATAAGACATACGCTTCAGAAGAAACAGCTTCATTGGATCGAGCGCTTGTAACCCTGGAGACAAGAAATACACAGGTTATTTTATTATCAGTAAAAGATGTGTATGATTCTATGACGGCAGACAACCATTAACCGAGACAAAAAATATTGATACAAACCGCACAATTTCAAAACTAATATTTTTAAAAAATTAATTTACATCCTACATCATTAGATCTTACATTAATTTATTATTAATATACTTGACATAAAAAATTGCTAAAAATGTAATCGCTGAAAATAACATTGCTTTGCACATCTAAAAATGTGTAACGCAAGAATGCACATATTACACAAAAGGAATGAAGTCTATATTTTTTTTTACAAGTACAAAAGCATATTTTATTAGCATGGGGTTAAGATCAATAATATATTACTCTTCTTCTTCTTTGTTCTTAATTTTAGTGTTGGAAGGGTCTCCTCCAACACAATTTAGTACATGTGTCCACCAGTTATGCGCCATTGAGGCCATTTACTCCGATTTCAGCCTGCTTTTATTTTTTTATTAGCTTCCATAGCTTTTGTCCAACCAAGAACAAACTGCAAGGCAGCAGTTGTTTGATTTTGGAGTTGTCTCTCTTAGAAGAGTGGCTGTCCCCAGTACACGAGCTTCATCTGCCTGAGTTAGAACTCAAGACTTTTCGGTATAACAATCATGAGCGTTACCGATTCAACCAGGCCGACCCCTAATTAAAGACAAAAAAGCATTTCTCACCTAGAATCATTGAAATAGTGCCATTCATTTGAGTAAGGATTTTTACAATAGGCAGTGTAATGTCCTGAGCTGGTACCACCTGAATGATTTGACACTGCATAAAGGTCATACAGGATTCTTCCACCTGACACACCTTCAGCAGCAAACTCTGTAAGGTCAAGGCCTTCTGTTGGAAAATCAACCTGTGTGGTCAATTTTCTACCAAATCTTTCCTGGCTAAAGCGCTTCAAATCTTTGGACAGTAAAGGAGTGAAACATTTGTTCTTTGCTGAGACTAAGGTAAAGTACTCTCCAAAACTATTTTTCTAGGGTGGTTTCCCTTTATATTGGTACTTATGTTCACATCACTAAGAAAAAGCTTTTTTTCTAATTTGGCCATTTCAAGATTTCATTAGTATTTTACTATTTTATAATCATACAATACAATAATATGAATGCATAAAAAAAAAGAAAATTAAATTGATTTTGATAGAATAAATTATAATGGACCTATCCTGTAGAATGAATGCCACAGAAATACTAAATTGTCATTTAGAACAAAACCCATTTTATTGAAATAACCTCTAAAAACACACTATGAAAGATAAGCTCTAATAATATGTTTAATAAATATGTATCTATCTAGAGTGGTTTCACTTTATATTGGTAATTAAAAATGTTCCAATCACTAAAAAAGATTTTTTTTCCAATTTGACTATTTAGAGATCTCATTAGTATTTTACTACAATACAATAATATGAATGTATCCAAAAATAAACTAAACTAATTTTAATAGAATAAATTATAATGGTCCCATCCTGTAGAATGAATTCCACAGAAATGCTAAATTGTCACTAAGAACAAACCCATTTTATTGAAATAACCTCTAAAAACACACTATGAAAGATAAGCTCTAGTAATATGTTTAATAAATATGTATCTGTGTCGTTATTTTTTATTTTGTTTTTCCATTATTGTCATTTCTTGTTATAATAATTTAACTAACACTGAACAGTACATAAAATAATCATAATAATTACTAATTTTTTTTTGCCTTATATTTCAACTAATCAAATGATTCTGGTCTATATCTCTGGGAAATCAGTAATAATATGAGACTTTAAGCTGCACATAATATTCACATTATGAAAATCCAACAAAAGACTACTTATTAATCGACTTAAATTAAGTATTACTGGCTCTGTGGTATTGTAAATGTAGGCCTACATCAACTGACACTTTAATGTCAAACACTAGAACCCTTAAAAGCACTGTTAAAAAACTTAAACTATAAAGGATACGAAGTACAAGTATCTTGGGAAATCGTTGAATGGAAAAACTTTTAGTGCAAGACTGACGCCTTTTACATTTTGTACACATCTGAAAAAAATAGAAATAAAGATGTACATTTTACATGAACAGTCTACATTACTTTATTTTAAAAAATGGTGCTGGATAACATCAACTAGGAAGTTTAAGAGTTCTAGATATAAACACCTTATTGACTATAGAGTTCAACAATATAGCTTAACAATCAAAAACCTATTATATTAGAGTTAGCTAACACCATCAAAGACGGCAAAATTGACTGCTCTTACTTCAGGGGCATAACCTGTGAAAACAGTGCCCCTGTCCTTGCATAACCTCTGAAAATGGTGCCCCGCCCTATTCACCAAAGCTAAATCTATTAGCATAAGCCTGAATACAAAGTGTCTACACTACTAAATGCTAAATATAAATTGAGCAGAAATCATCCTTCTCCACAAGTTTTAAATAAAATTTAAAGTGGCATGATAAAGAAGACAGATATTTTTTGTCTAATGAAGAAGTAGATTCTAACACAATTCCAGAGTTAACACATTTATTACTGAATATTAGAACATATCCTTTTGAAACATTTTAACTAAATTACTAAACCTTTTAAAAATGTAACTTATTAAAAGAGAAATTGTTTAACTGGTTAAAGTATTGAGTGACTTCACAGAATTTAAATGAACTTACTGGTCTTTCTTCAGCAGCTAATTCTTCTTCCTTCATGAACAATTTGATACAGTCCTCCAAGTTGAGTTCATGACGATTCTGTAAAAAAACAACAAGCTTTATTTTTATTTTTATCTATAAGAAGACTGCAATAGAAATCAATATATAAGAAGATACAGAAAATAAAGACTTTTTTTCAATAATTGATAAGTTACTTTTTAAAATAGTAATTTACAGAATTAATGTATAAAAAATATATGTTTTAAAAAAAAAATGTTGATTTCATACAAATATACCTCTACTTTTTTTTAATTTAAAATTAGTAACTTGTTTTTTTTTTAATTCATTGTTTTAATTTATGATGTAAGTTTGATAGAAAAAGATTTTAAATAGATATGTATTTAACACTGCTGCAAAATAGACTTGGCTGATAAGTACCATACTGAATTCAACATTTGACTTTTGTTGTGGTTGCAAATGAAACAGTGATTGATAAGTCTGGGCTAATTTGGATGTGGTGTGCTATGATTAAATGATTTGATTCTAATTTCTTCATGATCTCTGATTGCATTTGATGCTCTATAAGTTAAAATTTGATTTTTGTTGAACTGTATCATAAGAAATAAGATGATAGGTTAAACAATTCTGATTACCTTAGGAATTGAGACAGACAAGTCCCAAAATGGGTCAAATGTCACAGACCTATGGCCACATGAAGAAAATTTCAGCTCACTTTTAAGTTGCCCAACAAAAATATCTGAAACAATTTAAACAGTAGGCTATAATCTATATTGATATCTTGGCCTTTAATAAAAAATAAATAAATTACTAACATAATTTTCAGTAGCATATACTTTTTTATTTATAAGCACTCTTAATGTAATAGAAAAACTGTTATTTACTGTACATACCCACAATCATACTGTCATCCCTATTAAGATATGCGTTCCAGTAATCTTTTGCCTTACCACTATCTCTGTAGAATACACAGTAAAAAACATTTTTTAAAAATAGTAGCAGTAAACAAACCTACAGAGAGTAAAATTTTAAATCTACAATAAAAACCAAGAGTACAAAAGAAAAATTAACATTTTTATTATGATACGACTTTATAATATTCTTCTAACAAGAATTAAAAACTATACACTAGTCACTGATTTTATATAAAATATGGACATCTTGAGAAAAAAAGTCATAAAGACTTTCTGAGTCAAGGTTAGAAAGGCTAGGGTACAGAAAAGGGTCTAGCAAGAGGTATTAGAAACAAAATAGTTTTGATACTTAACAGCACTATAATAAGTACGAAAATGTATTTAAATGTTAAATGAACCTATAAATTACACAAAGAACTGATTACTTACTTAAAGCAAAAATTAAATACATTTTTTTTTAAATGATTAAAAGAAATAAAAGAAAGAAAATGAAGATTATAAAATAGATCACATTGCTTACACTTTCTTCTCCAGCTGCCCATCATCAAGAATAATTGGTGCTGGCTTCTTGGTTACCCTGTTCACATCTTCATGTAATCCCTCCAACAAGTATCTCAAAAACTCTTGACTATCCTGCTGACTATAACATAGAGTAAATACGTCAATCAGTAACATATTTAATATGTGTGAACAAGTTTAAAATACTAATCCTCTCACAATGATTATTAAAGAAATGAAAAATAAATGTCTTAAAGAAATATAATTTTAAGTTTTTCCGTAACCATATTTACTTAAAAATTAAGGTAAAACCAAAGTCTAAAATGCTTACGCGTATCCCATAAATCTAGGTGCAAATTTCTGTATCTGAGTCTTAAAAGCATTAGGTGAGACTCCACCAGTGTCTCCCTTTTCTTTCCACATTGACTGCATTAAGTTAGCATAAGCTGTGGATATACATCATCATGTGTACTGACACTATTAAATATATCTACATGGAAAGCATAAATGAAACAAGTATATGATGTAGATAAATAAAACTTAATCTACTACTCTAACTAGGGATGGCATGTTCTAGTGGTAGTCTAGTAACTGCTAACCCGAGATTTATGAGTTTGAATCTGGGTTCAAGTTAGTAGAGCGTCCCTGAGTCCACCCAGCTCTAATGTTAGGGAAAGTAAAGGCGCTTGAGCATAAGCAGAGGTCACAGAAACAGATGAACTCTACTTCACTTGCCCCGTTGGTTATCAGGTTCGAAAAGGGAACTTTACTTTTTACTTCTCTAACCAATCAAACAAAACATGAAAAAAAATTATCAAAAAACTAAACTTGGTGCCTGTGAAACTACTATCCTTTGTCAAGCACATATCATCAAATAACAAATGCCAACCTGTGACCAGACTGCCCTTCATATTGCTTGTTGTGGTGTTGATTTCCTTCTTGTACTTATCATCCAGGCACCATTCTAAAAGCATTCTTGTGTTGCTTAGACACTGCAGGACACTATTCATAAAACACTGAAAAAATAATATTCAAGAAACTGTGAACTTTACAACCCAGCAATGTAGTACATTTTTCTATCTATTCCCAGATAATTCCATCATTCACATGTTATTCTCCAATCTGTTCTCCCATTCTCAGATTTTTGCCATCTAACAAATCACACTGGGTTCCAAAAAATAAGCAAACATGTAAATATTACACATGGGCTAAACTATCTGTGAACTAACTGTAATGAAGAGGCAAGTTGAGCAAAACAAAGGAAATGACATAAAAGACAAACCGTGTTTCCCAGATTTTTAAGTCCAACTTTGCCACCTTCTCTGTGCTTGACACTCTAGAGAAGACATAATAACATTTAGTTTTAAATCAAATACAGATTATAAGATAGACAAAATGATGAATTTAAGAATTCTAAGCAAATATTTATTAAAATATAATACAACTACAACTCATGCATAGCTAAATGAAAACTTATTTTCCTGTTTTTAGTTGAAATAAATGTTCAAAAATGCATATAAGAAGTAACTGACATTATATTTATTATTGATATTCATATATATGAATTGTCATATTAAACCATAACCACAGTCTTGTAAGCTTAAATTTTTAGTTATTGCATGTGAAAGTTATTGCATTTTTTTAAATTGATGTTTATACAATATTGGTCATAACTAAAATAACGACTAAAACATTTTTAAGAATTAGGACATGTTAGAAGTTTCTTCAAACAAAAATTGTTAAACACATTTTTTTAAAAATATCCAGTAAAATAGGCAACTGGCTTGTAAAGTAAAAATGTAGGTATAAAAGGAAAAAGATAAATGTTACAAAAATTAGAACAAAGTAACGCTCTTGTGGGACTTACAGAAGCCTGATGATTCACAGAAGAACTAGGATTGCTTGAGCTACTGTAGCTAGACTACGTAAATATGTAATACACAATAAAGAGATTTAGTTTTTTTAGGGAGGCCTGGTTCTTGTCTTAAACCTTATATTATTTTTTTTGTTTTATCTAAAAATTTGACATTTCAGGTATTGTTGATTTTTTTAATTTTTTTAAACTCTTTGGGTGTTAAAATTTTGCTACTAGTTATTTAAAGACATTTAATGACTGCAGTGAATGAATCTTCAACACATGCACTTGCTAACTACTAAATTGTATTATTGATAAACAATTCAGTTATTGTTAGTTTATTTATTTTTTTTGGTGTTGGGAAACACCGAATAAGTATAAGCATTTTAGGCACACTGGGACTCAAGTATACAGCAAGAGAATGTGATTATGATGTGACTTTACCTCAGGCCCTCAGATGATAGCTAGACAAGGGTAAAGTTATGCAGATAGCCAGAGAATTAAAAAAGTGTGTAGGTAACTAGAAAAAAATAAAGAACCAGAAAAGGAAACAGTTGTGCATGTAGCCTATGTAGAAAATTGTGAAGGTAGCCAGAAAAGAAGAAAGTTGTCCAAGTAGCCAGTATAGAAGACAGTCGCGCGGATAGCCAGTAAAAGTATAAAGTTTTCTACTTACTCCATTAGACATTGAGCTGCTGGAACTCTGGTTGCTCAGTGTAGACTTAGATGGATACTCATTATGGTCCACTGTGACCTTGACATACCTAGACCCTGAACTGGGGCTAGACTCTCTGCTAGGGGTGTAACGTGACCTTGAAGATGCTTCTCCTCTACTCCGATCAAGATGAGAAGTTTGGGTTAAAACATCATCTCTATAACTACTATTCCTAGACGAAGAATTTGAGGTGACCCGATCATTAAACACACTGGTGCCTCGATTCCTATTTGATGAAGTATTTACATCTGAGTCTAGATTTAGGCTGGACAAGTTGATCAAGCTAGATGTTTTACGAGGGCGGTTGGAACCACTGGGTGGCCTTGACAGAGTCAGATCTCCTAGAATACCATCTGGGCGTTTAGCAGGCAAGGGACGGATAATGCTGCTGTCGCGGCTGCTTGTGTAATCTCTAGTGATGCTGTGATCCCTGTAAGTGGTTCTAGAAGAGGGGGCTGTGTCTGTAAGGAACCTGTTTGAAGTGCCAAGTGTTGTGTGATCAGCTTTTAATGGACCATTCCGCATAGTAACCCCAGTAGGGGTTCTGTTTCGACGAGATTCATAAGACGGAACATTAAAGCTTGACAGTTTCCGACCACTAGAATCTAGTGGTCCTGGGCCAGACGGCAATGGGCGTGTCCTAAACAAAAAAAATTTTAAATTCATTCTTTAACTTCACACACACAAAAAAATGGTATTAAATTTTATAATTTTGAAAAATCAACTCATCTATATTATTTGTGATAGATATAAGAAATATTAATTTTTAAATTAATTTAAAAAGCTATTTAAGTTGACATAGAAAACCTGTAGCTTGTTGTGGTAGACGTGTAGCCATTAGTAAGGCTAGTCTTCCTGCCAGTAGAGGAGACTCTGGGGACAGATGTAGAGCTGGATCCATATGAAGTTGAGTAAGTTGTGTTGAACCCATGCCTATAACTATACAAACATAATTGAAGAGTAATTTTATTGAAAGGTTTCATAACAAATAAAGGTTTAACAATTGTAGGAACAAGAAGAAATTTGATTTACTAGCACATATTTAAAAATTTCACTAAATACATAAATTATAACAAATAATTAAAATTTCTGAATTTAAAAAATACAAAAGAAACAAGCACAACTGCTTTTGTTGTGGCAAATGCACAATAAGTACAATGATAAATAAAAAATGGGGAAAATTTTTATACAATCCATGCATGTTTATAAAAATTAATTAATTTTAAAAAAGGGGCAAATACAGTTAGACACATTAAAAAATTGTAACCTGTCATAAGCAGCAGAAGATACTGGCATAGTGCTACAAAAGTTTATGTGGTGCTCTTTGGATTACACATGTTTCTGTGGAAGACAAGTCAATTACAGAGTACATTTTATATCGCTCTAATCCCAAATGGGATAAATATTACATAATATATGCCTCAGTTATTAACAGACCTTAAATTTAGTCTTATCCTAAGGGAAATAAAAACTTTTTTTTAAAATTATGAGCCACAACCCCACATATTCAAGTAGTGTCCATTATAAAGAATTTCAAAGTAAGTTGATTAATGTTAGACCTAAGGTTAAAAGTAGGGTATAATTATCAGGGCATTCAAATTCAATGTTTTCATATTTTTATCAATGATACTAATAATTAGATTTACATTAAATATCTTTTCAATAACTCACTGCAATATATAGTAGGCCTATACAGTTAATACAGTACAATGTTATATTATAAATCGGATAGTTTGTAGTCTTTACTTTAGTTAGGCTACTATTATACATATGGGTTTGTGAGTAACTTAAATAACATTTATACAGTATAGATCTACAGTCTTGATAAGGAAATAAGAATTAAGAAATTATTCAATATTATAATATAGGCCTTAGAAGCCTTAGGCTATTGGCAATTGGTTCTGGTATTTATTACTATTGAAGTTGAAGGGAGTTAGCTTAGTAATTTTAGTTAATAGTTATGTTATGACTGTACTGAACTGTCACTATAGTTACACTAGAGACAAAAGCAATTTAACTTACTTATCAGATCTCATCTAGAACTAGAATCCAGATCTATATCCTAACTATTAATTTTACTAATCTTAGTTAAACTAAGCTGAAATAAAAAACTCACACACAACTTCAAGTTGAAGTTGTGTGTTCCTTGTATGATCAAGCCTCAACCTACCAAATCTTTCATTGAAAATCTTGATCCTACATTAATTTTGCACTTAGATTTATAGCTTCTCCAAATTATAAAATCCACTGTTAGTAAGAATGTGTGTAATTAAGTTTAAATCGCTAATCTAGCTGGCTGATCAATGTGACTTTGGCACTGCTTGATTTATTCATTTATTTCTTCTTACCCTGCCGACGCCATTTTTTGTAAGTGACGTGAAAATTTATTTTTGGTAAGTCGCTATGGTAACAATTTAATTTAAGCATTTGAATGTTTATTTTTTATTCAATACATTCAACTACGTTTATTAAACATTACTTAATTTTAGATATTGTGATTTCAAGCCAAACAGATTTAATTGTATGTATTAATTCCGGACTATTTATTTAAAATGGTGTCAACATTCCAACAGTCAACAAACTTTACCAAGCACTCTCTTATTACTGAAGTTTAGTTATATTGCTTGTAACATATTTGTGACGTAGAGCGCATACTAAGGACGCCTTGCCTAAATAAAAGTTTATTGAAGTTTGAAGTTGCTTAGATTCTTGATCTGATAAGAATTTGATATTAAACTTCATTAGGCCTATATATATGTAAAAAGTGACAGTCCAAGAGACTTCGTCAAAGTATATATGATATTCTACTATTAAATATATTTTAGTGAATTTTGAATACATATTCAAACATGGTTTGGGGCGAAAGTACCGAAAGCTAGGAAGTTACAGTAGCAGTAGTATGAGAGTATGCCCTAAAATATCGGCAGATATTAACTAAATTACTATGATAGTGTAACGATAGATTAGTGATTAGTAGAATAGTATAGGTCTAGATCAGTGACTACATCTATTCTAGAATCTAGCACTCAGCAGTGCCAGGTCGATTTCAGTCATCATAGTCTCATGTCATGTAGACTAAGAATAGATTAGAGAATCTAGTTGTAATAATCATTATAATGTAGTTACTTTAGTTAGATCTCTCTAGATCTAGATTCTATATCTTATAAGAATATTTGCAGATTGTGCCCAAGTCACATCGGCCAGATGGTATCATAGTTTAGATATATATTCATTATCTATATATATAATTCTCTTCTGGGAGCCTTTAGAAAACAAGCTGCAAGCGCGCCTTTGCAGTCCCCTCTCTTCCTCTCTATCGCTACACCCCCCCCCCACCCCCACCCCTACAAGGTCTGGTGAGTTGTAGTTCACTCTAAATGTTTACATTTTACAATCATAGAGCCGAGTTTGGTGACGGCTATTAGGGGAAGATAATTTAGTTTGAAACGATTTTAAAATTAGAGGAGGTAACTAAGAGGAGGCTGCTTTCACGGGGGGGGGGGGGGTTAGTGTTTTAAAGCACATATTTTCAGTGGCAGCATTGGTACTGTCGAATTCACAAATTATGAATTACTGAAAAGTAGAAAAAACAACAACTAAATAGCGGCGTATGTTATGCCGCGGGCCGGCTCGTATATAATATAGGGCCTATATAGGCCCTTATATATATATAATATATATATATATATATATATAAGTTTAGTAGTACTAAGTCTAGTACTAAGGCTAACTAAGGGCTAAGAAGTAGTAATTATCAATCTACCATACTTCATTACTTAGTTGTCAGTTTGGGATTGATTGGTCAGCACTTATTATTCTGATCCTTAGCCACCTTTGTTTCCCTTATTGGCCTAACAAAGGCAGATACCCATCAGAGCTTGGTGGACTCTGTGACATCCTGCAGCTACGAGTCCGAACTGAGATCTGTACTTGAGACTTTTGGGCTAGCAGAATTAGTGCAATTAGATTCTAATGACTAGATTTTTAAAGTCCTGAATCAAACTCGGGTCTAGTTACTTGCCTTGGATAAATAGGCTACTTGAATTGATATACAGTATAGTATAAGTATTATACTGTAATAGTAATACAGAAACAACTACAAATAGAATATCTGTATACTTAAACTACTAGATCTAGAGACTAATATATCTAGACATACAGTAAGAAAAAATATTTTACTAAAATTTACTGAAGTTTCTCTACTATTTGTGTAGTATCTCTTGATGGCAAGTGTGCTTCAAAAATGAAAATTAAATAAGGCTTTCACCATCTGTAAGCCTTTTCACCTACTGAGCTATTTAAAATATGTTAGGGCAGGTACTTTTTTCCTTCAATGTCCCTCTGAATGTCTGTTCAAATGTACTCTTATTTTACCCATGAATCAGCAGGCAGAAATAACACCAGTATTGGATAATATGACAAAATTACTCCATCAACCTGACTTTTAAATAAATATTCATAATTTATTAAACACTAGTTAAAGAAATCATTCCCAAAAAAATTATGTTCATGTCAGTCCAAGGCATAGAAGTTTATCAATAGGGAAACTTCTCTAAATTTCTGGTTTATGATGCTGACTTTTTAAATATCTAAGAACTAATAAGCCTAATAGTAATATATTGTATCCCACTTTTGCCCGTTTAACAGGATTATGCCCAAAATGCATTATTTGACCTAGCTTTTATAATATGGAAAGTATTAAACCTCAGATCAAGGTCCAACTCTTTTACAGTTTATATGCTGTATAATAAAATATTAATATTTTTACTTCAGAATTAAACTGAATCATTAAAATGGCAAACAACAACTCAGATTCAATGTCAAAACAAGCACAGCACATTTGGGCAATGTTAGATGACATGGCTGATAATGACCCATCTGCTTACAAAAAGTTCATTGAACGGCAGTTGAAAGGGGGCAAGGAATACATGGCACCCCCTGACCCTCACATGTGTGTTCAAGTAATGATTCTTGTAAGTAATTTTATCCAGGCTTTGTATATAGGGAATGTGTCTTAATTTTGTTAACAGCAAAACATACATGGCACCCCCTGACCCTCACATGTGTGTTCAAGTAATGCTTCTTGTAAGTAATGTTATCTAGACTTTGTATATAGGGAATGTGTCTTAATTTTGTTAACAGCAAAACGTACATGGCACCCCTGACCCTCACATGTGTGTTCAAGTAATGCTTCTTGTAAGTAATTTTATCTAGGCTTTATATATAGGGAATGTGTCTTAATTTTGTTAACAGCAAAACATAAATTTCTGTAAAGATTAAATCCACTCCTCCTCTACAATTTTGCTGGCCTTGCTGTTTTACTTAAGGCCAGGTGCCACCACAAATGAGAGTTACTACTGATAAGTAGCTCACATTTATGATTGGGGTATAGACTATGGAGATTCCACATCCACTTTTTCAATACCTAGGAGGTGGATATTTTTCAGCCATGGCATGAATTTCATTCCAGTAATTACACCTTCCTGCCCAGAAATTGGATGGGCCTTGAATAGGACACCTGGGTATAATGAGGGAAAACTGTAATATCATGCAGGCAAACAAAATATGTACAACTTTAAAGTAGAATCAATTTTTTTTTTCCATAGACTAAGCCATCACAGCCTTTGTTCATAAATTTCTGCGCATGGAATCGAGTACCTGAACCTAAATCACCAGAAGACCCAGTCCCTGTATCAGGCACTCTCATAACTTATGAAGGTAAGAGAGGCATGCATGGTCTTTTATCAGGTTTAAACTTTGAAGTTATAGTGTAATCTATTGGTGTTTGTTATGTTTTGTTTTATGAAATCATTGAATTGAATGGTTAGTACCAGAAAAGAAAATATAAATTAAATCTGTCTATGTATGTCTGCTCATAGTTATGAAATTAGATTTTTTTAAAAACAGTCTTGGTCTCTTGGTCCAACTGCAAGTAGCAGTTTTGTTGTAAAAAGAGGAGTAAAATTGTATTAAAATTAGAATCTGCAGTTACTACATAATACATAATTTATAATTGTTTTCACAAAAACTACTTAATTTAATTATATTCTTTCCAAAGGTTCGTATGCACTGACTTCAGTTGCGTTCAACCCAAAAGTTTTACAAGAATTTGGCCGCTGCGCTAAAAACCCTGTAGATGGTGATACACTGATACAGCTTGCTCTCGACTACATTGAAAAAGAACAAAAAGTCAGTGTGTCACGCACATACACAGTACTGCCTGTCGACACATTGTACAAAGGAGATTTAAACCTTATTCGATTAAGTTTCACAAAACTTACCAAGAACAAAGATCAAGCAGTCAGTGATATTTCAGAACTAGAGGACATGTTTGGTCCTTTGACGAGCAATGAACGAGAAAATCTGCTTCATAAGTTATCCAACATAAGTAACAATAAAAACTCAAGTACACCTTTTGGTGTTTCAAGTAAAGAAGAGCAACCAGAGCTCATTGTACCAGGGAGTAACCAGTTAAAAAAGAAAAATGGCCTCATAGAGGAAATAAAAGAAATTAAACTGCCAACACCTAAATATTCACTGGAACCAGTCGACTCCTCTGCTGGAAGAAACTTGGTGCTGAAAGTGGACTTGCCTGGAGTAAAGTCTGTAGCGGAGTGTGAACTTGACATATCTGAGGTTAGTTCTTGACATCTGTGTAACTATTATTCATAGGTCTTGGCATTAGTGGCTACTAGAAGACCTGGCTTCCAGCAGAAACATGGTCAGCTGCACCCACCCCCATCTACAGCATGGAAGTAGAACATTACCCCTCCCCCTTTCAATTACCCCAGGTTAAGCTCCTTACATAAAACAGTTGCAATGGGGCATTACATTATCCAATTATACTAATTTCAAAAATAGGTGTAATTGTGCATGTTTGTTTCAAACTCTTAAAGTTAAAGCTGAAATGTTATTGCTATGTGAAAAATACTTCTTTGTTCATTAAATTAATTGAATATGCTCACAATTTGTAGAATTAATATGCAAAGAAAAACAACTAATCAAGCACAACTGCCTATTGATCTCCCTGATTTAACTTAAATTTTTAATAAAATATCAAAATAGCACAAAGAGAATATTTTTTAAATCTTCAGTAACAAATGAACTTATTTGACAGGATGATGTGAAGCTGCTTGTCTCAGGGATGTATGAACTGAAAGTCAAACTGCCTAGCACCATAGAAGAGGATGATGCCAATGCCAAATTTAGCAAAAAGAACTCAGTGTTAACACTTAGCATGCCTGTAAGGACCTGACTGCTGAAAGGATAACTTTGGATTGGCTTTGGTTACATCACTGATTGAACTCTTTGGTAGAACTGCTGGTTTGATGTTAAATTATGCCATGTCACATAACACTTGTATTTTTGTAAATAAATTTTTATATATGTTTTTAAAATTTGCTTGTATTTCATGTGTGCTTTAATTATAATAATTTTAATGTGGAATTGGGAAATTTGTGTCAGTGCAGTGTATATTGATTAGAACCAAATTTTTCTTAAGTTTTAAAACCCCAACTTAATTCACAAAATGAAGCATCTTACAATGGTTTTGGTAAACAAGATGTCTTAATACACAGGCCTAATAAATGGCTAGTAGCTCTAGCCAATAATATAAACAAGATCTATTCATAAACAAATAGGTAAAGATGTGCTCTGATGTTGATCTGAAGATAGGTGCCTAGTTGATTATTACTATGATTACCATTTAAAGCTTTTTACTTTTAGCTATACAAATTTTTTTTAAATGTCAGTGTGAGTGGCTACCCCCTTTGATTAAGCTTCTGGGAATTAGCTAGTAAATGAACACACATGCAGACTGCCCACTGTTGTCTGACCCCATCTATAAATAAATAACCATTCTCTTGGGGCAATTTTCCTTGTTCCCTTTGTCTTGTAATTTATTCTCCAAATATTACTTCAAGCCCATACTGAGGCACAGTATAAAATGACTAAAATGCAAGTCATTCAGCTCTGGACTATTAAAAGTTGAAATGAGTCTGAGAAAATAATAAAGGCCAGGGGTATATTTTATGTTTGAATTTAATGTCTCTTTAACCACAGAATAACGCTTGGTTATTTTAGTCACTTCATTACAAACTGTGGTTTTCTTAGTTGTAATGAGTTTTCCTAGCTACAATTTTAAGTTGCAAAGTAATTCTTTATTATTTTTTTTATTGTAATGTCAGACATGATTTCCTCCAACACAATTAGGTATTACGTCTCAGGACGTTAACCATAAAAATTTATTTTAAAAATCACAACACAAATAATAACAAAAGCAGTTGGTCGCATTCATTTTAAATTATTTTCATATCCACAAATTATTTAATGTTGTACAGCTCGTAATCCTAAAAAAAAAAAAAAAAAACTGAAAATATTCTAAAATTAAGCTTCTTAAAGTTTAAGAAGTTCTTCATCACCATCACCTTCCTCTTCTTCCTCGGCAGCTACTTTCTTCTTCTGTTCTGCTTCTTCAGCTTTAACTGCCTGATCAATTTTGGCCTTCTGCTCATCACTCAGCCCAGGCCAAGCAATAGTGGGTTCTGAAAGAATTTGTCCATATATGATAAGAAGCTCAAAATAATAAAAAATACCTTAAGTCTTGTATTTTTGATAAACACTGACCAAGATGAACAAATGCAGACAAATATTTAAACAGTTTATGCAACTCCTGAAAACAAATAATCAACAAGAGAAATAATTTAGCTAATCTTACTTTTTCACTAAACCATAAGTTTTTTTTTTTAAAATTCAATAACACAATCTCATCAATTAACATGTAAATATTATGACGAATTTATGCTAAAATGAAAAGTTACAGGCAGTGTGCTCCTACTCCAAGTTTACAAACAAGCAAAATATTAGGGAAACAATGTAAATAAATTAGACATTGAACTGATTGAAAAGCACAAACAAATTATTAAAAAAAAATAAAATGACCTACCTGAAAACTGCAATTTGGGAAACTGGGTCATATCAACACCTTTAGCTCCAAATGCCCTCTCCAGATTACCTAGCATTTCCTTTAAGGCGGCTTCAGATTCTGCTGTGACATCAACTAACTGACCACCTTTAGATCTAAATTAGGAAAATATATAAACACGATTATATAAGCATATATAAAAAGTTAACAGCATTTAACTGTGAAAAGTATTTATTGAAATTATAATTAATAAAGGAGATTTTTAAAATTTAAGAGAAAAATTTACCTGGAACGGTACTCTCTAATTTTATCTAAGAAAAGCTGTTGGATGGGATCAAGATTTTGGGCTGCACCAGCTGCTGCTGCATAGTTCCTTTGGCAAACTGCCTTGGTAACTGGTACAAGCTTTTGTAGTGTTAGCCGCAACATTTTCTAGAAAAAAAATTTAGTATGAATAGTCTGTTTTTAAGTATCAGTTAACCATGAAATTACGCCATTAAAAATTGGTCAGAAAAGGGGGAGGGGGACTGATAACTTGGCAATGAGATTAGAAAAAGATTTAGTGTGAATAGTCTATTTTTAAGTATCAGTTAACCATGAAATTACGCCATTAAAAATTGGTCAGAAAAGGGGGAGGGGGACTGATAACTTGGCAATGAGATTAGGGTAGTGGCAAAATAACTTACAGCATACTTTTAATATAATTAGGTATTTTGAAGTTATATTTTAGCTAGGCCTATATAAATTAATCTCTAAGGTATAGTATTATACTTCTGTGAAGTTTTATATGACTATTCGGAAGAAGCTTCTTCCTCCACAGTGCTGATCTGCCAGGCAGAAGATGAAAAACACAAAGACCTTGAATTATTCTTTTATATCTGTGCATGGGATCAATTTTCTTTTTTAGCCTTATTCTTCTGACAAAACTATGGGGTTGAGGGTTCATAGTATTAAGAACTTTTAAAATATCAACGGTGTAGGTACAGAAATGAGTGAGAACGTAAAGCATTATTAGTTTTATCAGTCTATGAAAAAAAAGGAATCAAATATTGTGAGCTGTTTTTTTATAAGACCGGCGTCCGTATAACAACCAATTTATTTTTATTTTTAGAAAACCACGTGACCGCTATTTGGCTCATCACTAGTGAGGAACTCTGGTGCATAGCCAATTAAAAAGTCGAACCGATTTGTGGTTTGCCGTAGCTTCAGACGTAAGTTGTGTTGTCATGGAGAGGTCTGTAGTGCATAGTGCATGGCAGTGAGTGACAATAAAATTAAATATTAAATTAAGTAGGCCTAATTTAGTTTAAAACGAATCAAAAACAGAAAAATTAGTGCCTAATGGATTAAATATTAATGTTTGTTATTCAGTGGTCATGTTTAAATGGAAAATTGCGTAAGTTTTTTAGATTTAGTGAGAAAATCTACTAGATCTAGGTCAGGAGATCTAGTCTTTAGATCTAAGTGAAGTAGGCCAAAGTGTTAGTCTACTAGACTAGAGTAAAGTTCCACGCGCGGTCACACATAGCGGAAAATTCCAAATTCCCGATTTTCATCGGGCGCTATTTTATAACCGTTTCACACAGAAACAAACCCAGAGTACTATATTATTCCTCTGCCTTTCTACTCTTAATATGTATCAATCATTTTATATTCCTACGTATTGAATTTGAGATATTCATGTTTTAATGACGTGCTACTTGCAATATTTTTTTCCCCTCTTTTTTTTTCCCTGCGGCCATCTGAACCGGCTGCGTAACGATCGTGTTTTATACGTTTTAATCCTAGTTTAATAAATAAAATTAATATTTTACACTTTTAAACGTGTTGTTGATTGTATTATTAATTAATAGATTTCAAAACCAAATTAAAAACATGTTAATTAAATTAATTAACGACATTAAAAGTTGACCCAGTAATGACTCAAGGGACGCAACTATAATAATCATAACAAAGGGACGTAACAACCACTGACAACACATAACGTAACATTTGCTTAGATATGCTTGTATGTAGAGACACAAACTAGATTTAGAAGAAGTAGATGCTCGAAATAATTTAAAATAGCAGAAAAAAATAGAAATTATACAGATTCTAGGCTTAGCTTGAAATGTAGAGCATCTAGAACTAGGCTAGTCTAGCTCAAGTCGTTGGTTACGCAGCGCGGTGAAACCACCCAAATCGACACCCAAGCTGCGGCCACCCCTATTCACCTATCAGGTTGCTTTATTAGCCTTATCTATCGTATGTATAGTGTCCCGCACATATTGTAGAAGCTATTTATAGTTAACCTAGTTATAAAAAGCTTTGATAGGTTGGTTTATTCATCTCATCCGGGACCTAGTGTTTTTCATACGGGGAACTAGAATCGCCTACGACGTCATACCTCGAAACTTTAAAATTTAAAAACTCGACTTCCAGAAGGAGAAAAACAAAAGAATTTGACCTGGATATATTTAGAAATGGACAGGTTTACAGCAGATATCGGTAGTTTCGTATAAAACATCAAAACAAATATTGTACGAAGCGATAAACAGGCGATGACCGCACCGGTGTTTTAACCGCGCGTGGAACTTTACTGTTACTTTACTCTAGATCTAAGTTCTAGATCTAGAAAATCTAGTCATCTAACGTTCAGCAGAAAAAGAAAAAAAAAGTTAAAGAGAAAGCTAAAAAATAAAAAAAGGTCAGTAAAAAAAGTCAACTCGGGGAAACCGAATCAGCTCGACGTTGATCATGGCCATGGTTGAAGTAAAACAATTTAGTAAAATCTAGATCTAGACCTTTACTAGATCTAGTAGATTGATCTATGCCATCATATACTTCATTAGCTTAACATATATGAAAGAATATTTATTTAAATACCATTTATTAACTGCTTTTATAAATAGATTTCAAGATTTTGATATTCGTTGACCTTACCTGCGTGAAGAACCGACCGTCTCGAAAGCGAGATCTTTTTGACGTGAAATTACGTTATAATGGATCAAAAATGTTTATAATAGTTTCGCATTCTGTCTATTTCTTGTTGATTTCTTACAACCTGAAGTTTAACTGGTACGATTTTGTTAAAAAGTAACATTTTGTGAAAAACGTTAAATAGAATCTAGAAATCTAGTAAAAAAAATACTAAATTCGGAAAAAAAAACGAGAAAAAGCGAAAACTATACAAAAAAAATCATTTTTAAAACCTCTTAGTTACATAAATTGCATCTAGAATTTGGATCTAAAGCCTCTTAATAGCAATAGCAATAGGAACATCTATTTTAGTTGGTTTTTAATTTTTATGTTGTCAAATGTTGCTTACTAGATCTATATCTGAATAACGTCATTACTCTAATTAATCAAAAAAAAAATTAAAATACTAGCAATACGTAATTAGGCAAAATAATTATACAAAAATGTTCACAACTGAATGTAGTTTCAGAAACAATATATTTGGAAAAATCTACATTTCTGACTTATATATGTACGAGCCGGCCCGCAGCATAACATACGCCGCTATTTAGTTGTTGTTTTTTCTACTTTTCAGTAATTAATAATTTGTGAATTCGACAGTACCAACGCTGACACTGAAAATATTTCTTTAAAACACTATAAGTAGCTCGTTAAGGACCATAACCCCCCCCCCCACCCCCCCACCCCCCCCACCTCCCCACCCCCCCACCTCCCCACCCCCCCCCCCCCCCCAACCCCCCCCCCCCCCAACCCCCCACCCAACGTTTGAAATCGTTTCAAACTAAATTATCTGCCCCTAATAGCCGTCACTAAACCCGACTCCACGAAGGTAAACATAGCGTGAACCACAGCTCACTAAGACCATGTAGGGGTGGGGATGGTAGGGAGTGCGTTTACAGCTTGTTTTCTAGCGTCTCCCAGAAGAGAATTATATATATACGAGCCGGCCCGCGGCATAACATACGCCGCTATTTAGTTGTTGTTTTTTCTACTTTTCAGTTATTCATAATTTGTGAATTCGACAGTACCAACGCTGCCACTGAAAATATTTCTTTAAAACACTATAAGTAGCTCGTTAAGGACCATAACCCCCCCCCCCCCGTTCCTCCACCCCCCCCCCCTCCCCCCACCCCCCCCCCCCCCCCCTTACGTTTAAAATCGTTTGCTCTGCTTGTAAACATTTAGAGTGAACACAGCTCACTAAAACCATGTAGGGGTGGGGAGGTAGGGAGCGCGTTTACAGCTTGTTTTCTAGGCGCGTTTGCAGCTTGTTTTCTAGCGGATCCCAGAAGAGAATTATATATATAGATAGATTGGGGGGGGGGGGGGTTAAACTGCCCTTAAATACATTGGGTCAATTTAGATGAAACAAGTGAAAACTCTAAAAGATGAATAACAAAGCTAATGAAAACGAATAACTATAAAGATCTAGTCTTTTTTTTTTACTATCAGAATCATAGCTTTTGAAACAGGTTATGTTTTTTTTTTTTTTTTTTTTTTTGTTGTTTTTTTTTTTTTTGCAAATGACAGTAAATAGACGTTTGAGCAAACCCACACCTTATTATTATGCTAAACAATAATTTTAAAGAAAGAAAAAGCAGTAGATCAGGGGTCGGCAACCTTTTGAGTCGGAAGAGCCAAAAGTTACAATTTTCAAAATTTTCCCAGTTTTTAAAGAGCCAATAACATTTTTTAAAAATTTCAATATTGTATTATTTGATTAGTAATAGGAAAATAAATTTGATTTGTTATTTAAAATAAATCGCTTTAAATATGAAATAATATTTATTCATATAAAAACATCCACTTTTTTCGCCAGAATAATGAAACTAGTAATCAAAAAAATAAAAATCCACTTTAGAAGCAGTTGGCTTTTCTTTTTCTTTCTTTACGGATTTCACCGTCTCGGGTGTCTGCCATTAGCCAGGCAGGCCTCAACATGGCAACCTCTGACCAACTGGCTTGGATATCGGTTTGATTACCGTGTATCGGTCGCGTCTGTCCTTTGGATCTCACCAGGCTTATCTTCCACCCCACAGAGCCCAGGGTAAACTCGTACCCCAGCCCCACCGTCCAGTACCCGGTTCAACAGTAGGAAGCTAATCACTGAAAAACTACGTCACTCACGTCAAATTAATGGTTACTGACATATAGGGAAATGCATTCTGAATAAAATAACATTCCACATTTGGGGTAATCCATAAATGACGTCACACTCGTAGGGGAGGGGGGGGGGGGGGGGGTTCTTAACTTTGTGACGATGTGTGATGAAGGGGGAGGGGGGGTTTCAGATGTTGCGATGTCACAACTTTTGCATTATAGAAAAGCAATGTTAGAAAACGAATTTTAGACGTTATTTCGCGTATTAGAAAAATCGTTTTAATAAATTGTAATAGTTTAGACAAGATTTTCGAAAAATATTGTTGTTTTAAAAAAATTCAACTGCAATTTTGAGGGGGGGGGGGTTGTAGGTTGAGGTGTGACGTCATTTTAGGGGGGGGGGGGTCTGGCTCTTTATGACGACGTGTGACGGAGGGGAGGGGGGAAGATAAAAATCGTCAAAAAAAGCGTGACGTCATTTATGGATGACCCCCTTTAACGATGTTCGAAAAAGTCGGCTCTGGGGCAGTGGCAAGCATGGAATAGTCGCCACGGGGCTGGCCACATCACGGATGTAATGCTGGGCCTGGTGCCCAAGCGGCTGTCCGTATACTTTCGCATTGGTCTCTGAGTTTTTTTTTCTTCTTCTGTTTAAAACGTATGCTTCTTTACAGTATCATTTTTGTTATGGGTTTTGAAAATAAAATAATATAACTATTAGTATTTGTGCAAGGAGCTGGAGAGCCACATCTTGACCAGAGTTTCTTCCAGGCATTTCTTCTTACCGCCACCCCCCCCCCCCCCGAACGAAATGAAATTTATATAATTTATATAGAAAATATATACTTTTAACAGTGTCCCCCACCCCCCGAAGAATGTCTACCGCCCCCCCCCCCCCCCGAAAATTTCAAGTGCCCCCCCCTTCCGGAGAAAAAAGTCTGGAAGAAACACTGATCTTGACATCGAAAGAGCCGCATGCGGCTCGAGCCGCAGGTTGCCGACCCCATGCAGTAGATAGTCAGTGTTTCTTCCACTTTATTCTCCGGGGGGTGGGGGGGGGGGGGAGAGCACTATCT
>NW_026732549.1:20000-23340 GCF_028476545.2 Physella acuta | reverse complement strand
TTCAATCGATACTTTTTGATGAAATAAATACTTAAATGATTTAATGAATGCATATATACATGTAATTAATGAGTGAAAGTATGTATAAAGTATTAGATAAATTAATAATAAACCGACCCAGCTACTAAATGGTTCGATAAGACTTATCTCAAATACAATCGTTTTCTGTAATTGTTATGCCTTAAATTGATAATTTTTAGTTAAACAAATACTTAACTAATGAAATAAATACATAGATAAATGTATTTAATGAATTAAAGTATGTATAAAGTATTATATAAATTAATAATAAACCGAATCCGACCAAATTTAAATCTAAAACCACGATCGGCGGCGTAATGAAGTGTATCGTAAACCCGTTTTTTTTATAATTTAAAATGTAATGACAGAACTCCCAAAACAACAATACACATACATATTAGTACTATGGTGAATTGTAGTTGTATTAGGACCGTAATTATAGTTAATTAAGGAACCATTCATTGTCTTCGCTCTGTTATGTACGTCGTCGTTTAATCGACACGGCATATTTGGCTTGAATCTAGAAAAATTCAAACTCTAACCCTAAGGTAGACAGGCAGGGTAAATAAATGTGGGTGATCTCTCATAAAATTGTCTTCTAGGAATTATTTTTATATAGACTATCTTTTCTGTAGAGTTTAAGTGGACAAGCGCGGACGAAATAGAGCGCAAAATTTAAAATGAATTAAAAATTTTCATCAGACCGGAAGTAGGCATAACCTAGGCGCCATGTTTCCGTCGTACAAGTTTTCACCGTTGCAGTCACCGTTTCAATCGCTCTTCGTGTGGACGTGTATTATTTCTAGTCATGTGTTGTGTAGATGATTCGCTTAAGGTAGGTGTTCGGACTTATTTCTTTAATATTAATTAAACCGTATTTGCCTTGTCGGCCTTAAAATAAAGCTATTTTTTTTTCATCGCAATCGAAGTGTTAGATCTAGAATCTAGTTCCCGCCTCCGCTTCGCTAATTCGACTTAATGTAACTATGACACAACTATTAAATCTAGAGTCTCTATTTTAATTAAATAATTAGGAATTCTATCTCTAGATGATATCTAATCTATTCCCACACGTGTGTGCAAGTAGGATTTAACGTCAGAACAGGTGTGGTGGTCTAGGCGTCGCTATTTTTGACGGTAGGAATTTTTTTTTTAAATTCGTAAAATTTTATATAGACTTTATATAGCAATTTACTAAGACCGACCCTAACGCCCAGTAAATATTTAATTACCACATTGTTATGGACACGGTGTATTAGGTAGGGCCGAGGGCTATCCATAGGTACCAATTTTTAAATTTTGTGACAATTAGGAGCCGAGTTATAAAATAAATTTAAAATACTGGTTCTGGTCTTAGACTTTATATAGCAATTTACTAAGACCGACCTTAATACCCATTAATTATTTAATTAGCGCATAGTTATGGACATCCTGTATTAGGTTGGGCCCAGGGCTATCCGTAGGTACCAAGTTTATAATTTTGTGACGATTATTAGTCGAGTTATAAAATAAATAAAAAAAACTGGTTCTGGTTTGCACTACATTTCTTTCTTCTTTAACGGCGGACTCCCGGTCCAGCCCCATGGGTTACCCGTGAGCCGGGGCCTCGTTAGCCTGGACGGCTCCGATGTGACCGCGGATTGTTGTGGCCCGCCTCAGCCCGAGTCGAGATCACCCTTCCGATCGAAGGTGGACGCCATAGGGCGCCCGGGATAGCCCGGGGCGCTGTTCGTCACCCGAGCGCAGGGGCGCCGGGAGACGCCCCCGGTGAAGTTTGGCGGGTGATTCTGGTAGAGCTCCCCACCCCGATCGCAGGACACCCCTCGCCGCCCGCCCAGGTGTCGAGGTGGCCGCGGGGGAACTCGGGGCGTTTTGGCTCCCCCTTGTGCCGGAGCGGCGCCCTCGGTCCCAGAACGCCCCTGGCGGGTGATTCGCATGCCCCCTGGGGTGGGGAACGCGGGTGGGTGGTCGTAAAGCGTGTAACCGCAGTGGGGGCGGCCCCTTAGTCGGGGGCGCCAAAGTTGGCACCCCACCTGGGGCGCCCCCCGGAAGTGTGGCGCCCGCGCGAGTGAGCCCCGTAGATGCGCCCCGACACCCCCGCGCCGCCCCCCGGGTCGCGGCACCCCCGGCGCCCTCCGTGCGGGCTCCCCTCATGGGGCGGCACCCCGGTCCTCCCCGAGACTATGTACCCGATTTTTCGGTTTAACACTAGAGGTATGGGCAGAAATACGGCGGTTAAAACGGTCTGTATCTACTATTGTGGAGGTGAGTGTCGGTGAAGCCTCTATGTGACGCTAGGATCCGCGCTCCCTCGCAGCCAGCGACATGTGCCCGATCTGACCGTGCGTGGCTCAGTCTCCCGACTAGCTTCCCGGTAAAATGCGGGCTCGGCGCGCAGGTCGCGCCAGTGAAGGTAAAAGTACGTGTCCGTAGCGTGAAGCCAGCGGCGACGCGCAGTGCTAACGCAACCAAGCAGTATTGGTGGCTCGATAAAAGTCTCGCACTGGCCCAGCCCTCGGAACGGGCGACGGGTCTGCAAAACGCAGTCGGCTCGATGCAAATCGAGAGATTTCCCGGCGACGCCGTGTTTACGGTGAAGGGGGAAATGTGAGCGGTCCGATGTGAAAAAATCCGGGAATGCCGGGATCCGTTCTCTCGCTAGAGCGTTGTCTCCCGTCCCGCGATGTGTTGTGGAAAAACGTCTCGCAAACGATAGCTATCTGGTTGATCCTGCCAGTAGTCATATGCTTGTCTCAAAGATTAAGCCATGCATGTCTAAGTTCACACTGTCCCATGGTGAAACCGCGAATGGCTCATTAAATCAGTCGAGGTTCCTTAGATGACACGATCCTACTTGGATAACTGTGGCAATTCTAGAGCTAATACATGCAATCGAAGCTCCGACCTTTATCGGGAAGAGCGCTTTTATTAGTTCAAAACCAATCGGCGCGGCCTCGCAAGGGGTTGCGTCGTCCCATTTGGTGACTCTGGATAACTTTGTGCTGATCGCATGGCCTCGCGCCGGCGACGCATCTTTCAAATGTCTGCCCTATCAAATGTCGATGGTACGTGATATGCCTACCATGTTTGTAACGGGTAACGGGGAATCAGGGTTCGATTCCGGAGAGGGAGCATGAGAAACGGCTACCACATCCAAGGAAGGCAGCAGGCGCGCAACTTACCCACTCCCGGCACGGGGAGGTAGTGACGAAAAATAACAATACGGGACTCTTTCGAGGCCCCGTAATTGGAATGAGTACACTTTAAACCCTTTAACGAGGATCTATTGGAGGGCAAGTCTGGTGCCAGCAGCCGCGGT
>NW_026732549.1:10000-12500 GCF_028476545.2 Physella acuta | reverse complement strand
AAAACCGACCCGCGAACCAGCTACTAAATGGTTCGATAAGACTTATCTCAAATACAATCGTTTTCTATCAGTGTTATGCCTTCAATCGATACTTTTTGATGAAATAAATACTTAAATGATTTAATGAATGCATATATACATGTAATTAATGAGTGAAAGTATGTATAAAGTATTAGATAAATTAATAATAAACCGACCCAGCTACTAAATGGTTCGATAAGACTTATCTCAAATACAATCGTTTTCTGTAATTGTTATGCCTTAAATTGATAATTTTTAGTTAAACAAATACTTAACTAATGAAATAAATACATAGATAAATGTATTTAATGAATTAAAGTATGTATAAAGTATTATATAAATTAATAATAAACCGAATCCGACCAAATTTAAATCTAAAACCACGATCGGCGGCGTAATGAAGTGTATCGTAAACCCGTTTTTTTTATAATTTAAAATGTAATGACAGAACTCCCAAAACAACAATACACATACATATTAGTACTAT
This sequence comes from Physella acuta, assembly GCF_028476545.2. NCBI lineage: Eukaryota > Metazoa > Mollusca > Gastropoda > Physidae > Physella > Physella acuta. The sequence goes on along the minus strand of NW_026732549.1, from coordinate 11,992 downwards.
GGTGAATTGTAGTTGTATTAGGACCGTAATTATAGTTAATTAAGGAACCATTCATTGTCTTCGCTCTGTTATGTACGTCGTCGTTTAATCGACACGGCATATTTGGCTTGAATCTAGAAAAATTCAAACTCTAACCCTAAGGTAGACAGGCAGGGTAAATAAATGTGGGTGATCTCTCATAAAATTGTCTTCTAGGAATTATTTTTATATAGACTATCTTTTCTGTAGAGTTTAAGTGGACAAGCGCGGACGAAATAGAGCGCAAAATTTAAAATGAATTAAAAATTTTCATCAGACCGGAAGTAGGCATAACCTAGGCGCCATGTTTCCGTCGTACAAGTTTTCACCGTTGCAGTCACCGTTTCAATCGCTCTTCGTGTGGACGTGTATTATTTCTAGTCATGTGTTGTGTAGATGATTCGCTTAAGGTAGGTGTTCGGACTTATTTCTTTAATATTAATTAAACCGTATTTGCCTTGTCGGCCTTAAAATAAAGCTATTTTTTTTTCATCGCAATCGAAGTGTTAGATCTAGAATCTAGTTCCCGCCTCCGCTTCGCTAATTCGACTTAATGTAACTATGACACAACTATTAAATCTAGAGTCTCTATTTTAATTAAATAATTAGGAATTCTATCTCTAGATGATATCTAATCTATTCCCACACGTGTGTGCAAGTAGGATTTAACGTCAGAACAGGTGTGGTGGTCTAGGCGTCGCTATTTTTGACGGTAGGAATTTTTTTTTTAAATTCGTAAAATTTTATATAGACTTTATATAGCAATTTACTAAGACCGACCCTAACGCCCAGTAAATATTTAATTACCACATTGTTATGGACACGGTGTATTAGGTAGGGCCGAGGGCTATCCATAGGTACCAATTTTTAAATTTTGTGACAATTAGGAGCCGAGTTATAAAATAAATTTAAAATACTGGTTCTGGTCTTAGACTTTATATAGCAATTTACTAAGACCGACCTTAATACCCATTAATTATTTAATTAGCGCATAGTTATGGACATCCTGTATTAGGTTGGGCCCAGGGCTATCCGTAGGTACCAAGTTTATAATTTTGTGACGATTATTAGTCGAGTTATAAAATAAATAAAAAAAACTGGTTCTGGTTTGCACTACATTTCTTTCTTCTTTAACGGCGGACTCCCGGTCCAGCCCCATGGGTTACCCGTGAGCCGGGGCCTCGTTAGCCTGGACGGCTCCGATGTGACCGCGGATTGTTGTGGCCCGCCTCAGCCCGAGTCGAGATCACCCTTCCGATCGAAGGTGGACGCCATAGGGCGCCCGGGATAGCCCGGGGCGCTGTTCGTCACCCGAGCGCAGGGGCGCCGGGAGACGCCCCCGGTGAAGTTTGGCGGGTGATTCTGGTAGAGCTCCCCACCCCGATCGCAGGACACCCCTCGCCGCCCGCCCAGGTGTCGAGGTGGCCGCGGGGGAACTCGGGGCGTTTTGGCTCCCCCTTGTGCCGGAGCGGCGCCCTCGGTCCCAGAACGCCCCTGGCGGGTGATTCGCATGCCCCCTGGGGTGGGGAACGCGGGTGGGTGGTCGTAAAGCGTGTAACCGCAGTGGGGGCGGCCCCTTAGTCGGGGGCGCCAAAGTTGGCACCCCACCTGGGGCGCCCCCCGGAAGTGTGGCGCCCGCGCGAGTGAGCCCCGTAGATGCGCCCCGACACCCCCGCGCCGCCCCCCGGGTCGCGGCACCCCCGGCGCCCTCCGTGCGGGCTCCCCTCATGGGGCGGCACCCCGGTCCTCCCCGAGACTATGTACCCGATTTTTCGGTTTAACACTAGAGGTATGGGCAGAAATACGGCGGTTAAAACGGTCTGTATCTACTATTGTGGAGGTGAGTGTCGGTGAAGCCTCTATGTGACGCTAGGATCCGCGCTCCCTCGCAGCCAGCGACATGTGCCCGATCTGACCGTGCGTGGCTCAGTCTCCCGACTAGCTTCCCGGTAAAATGCGGGCTCGGCGCGCAGG
>NW_026732549.1:0-2500 GCF_028476545.2 Physella acuta | reverse complement strand
ACGTGGATATTAAAAACCCAATTGAAAAATTTGGTTGAGTTCATCCCGCCGTTTACCCGAATTTTAAAAAAATTGTGAAAAATAAAAAAAAAATAGATGAGCTGAAGTTTGATGGGTTGCCGATCAGACCGCCTCGACTTAGCGGCATTCCCGCGTAGAGTGATCGAGAGTTTTCCAGTCTCAAGCTCGCCCAGTGTAAAGACGCGGCATTGCCGTAGAGGCTAAGCTGCTAAGTAGAGACGGTGTTTGTACAACTATATTTCACTTTATATTCTTAACCAATGTATGTGTTGTAGAAAGCAGATTTTTCTCATCCCGCCGTTTACCTGAAACGAATAAAAATTTATTTTGTACAAAATTAAAAACATTAGTGTTTCCAATAAACTACATTTCACGTTTTCTAATTTAAACTTAAACGAATGACTGGTATCAAAATATAGGATCTATGTGAAAATAAAAACACGGTGTAAGAGTTTTCAAACCTCGGTAATGCCGTCTAAGACCAACTAGTCGACCGAAGGGACAGTAGTTTTCCGGTCGATAAGACATATCAGCCCGGTATCGCCAAAGTTAATTACGATCGGTCATAATAAACTAAATTTAAAATAAATAAATAACCCAAACGTGTGTATACATCATGTGGTACGTATTCAGTTCTATTCTAACTGGAATATATATTTTAAGAATCAATGAACTTAAGTTTTAAAACCAAACCGAAATCGCGCGAGTCGTCGTTGTAAAACTAGATTTAACAAACGGCTGCGTAATATTAGACTTAAAAATATTATATAATATCCTCTATTGATTAAATAGTGAAAAATAAGCTTCAATGTAGCTTAATCTAGTACAAAATCTAAAAGTTGTGATAAATTAAATTGAAATTAAACACGATAGACTTAAATCTAGAGTTAAGGAATAAAACCGACCCGCGAACCAGCTACTAAATGGTTCGATAAGACTTATCTCAAATACAATCGTTTTCTATCAGTGTTATGCCTTCAATCGATACTTTTTGATGAAATAAATACTTAAATGATTTAATGAATGCATATATACATGTAATTAATGAGTGAAAGTATGTATAAAGTATTAGATAAATTAATAATAAACCGACCCAGCTACTAAATGGTTCGATAAGACTTATCTCAAATACAATCGTTTTCTGTAATTGTTATGCCTTAAATTGATAATTTTTAGTTAAACAAATACTTAACTAATGAAATAAATACATAGATAAATGTATTTAATGAATTAAAGTATGTATAAAGTATTATATAAATTAATAATAAACCGAATCCGACCAAATTTAAATCTAAAACCACGATCGGCGGCGTAATGAAGTGTATCGTAAACCCGTTTTTTTTATAATTTAAAATGTAATGACAGAACTCCCAAAACAACAATACACATACATATTAGTACTATGGTGAATTGTAGTTGTATTAGGACCGTAATTATAGTTAATTAAGGAACCATTCATTGTCTTCGCTCTGTTATGTACGTCGTCGTTTAATCGACACGGCATATTTGGCTTGAATCTAGAAAAATTCAAACTCTAACCCTAAGGTAGACAGGCAGGGTAAATAAATGTGGGTGATCTCTCATAAAATTGTCTTCTAGGAATTATTTTTATATAGACTATCTTTTCTGTAGAGTTTAAGTGGACAAGCGCGGACGAAATAGAGCGCAAAATTTAAAATGAATTAAAAATTTTCATCAGACCGGAAGTAGGCATAACCTAGGCGCCATGTTTCCGTCGTACAAGTTTTCACCGTTGCAGTCACCGTTTCAATCGCTCTTCGTGTGGACGTGTATTATTTCTAGTCATGTGTTGTGTAGATGATTCGCTTAAGGTAGGTGTTCGGACTTATTTCTTTAATATTAATTAAACCGTATTTGCCTTGTCGGCCTTAAAATAAAGCTATTTTTTTTTCATCGCAATCGAAGTGTTAGATCTAGAATCTAGTTCCCGCCTCCGCTTCGCTAATTCGACTTAATGTAACTATGACACAACTATTAAATCTAGAGTCTCTATTTTAATTAAATAATTAGGAATTCTATCTCTAGATGATATCTAATCTATTCCCACACGTGTGTGCAAGTAGGATTTAACGTCAGAACAGGTGTGGTGGTCTAGGCGTCGCTATTTTTGACGGTAGGAATTTTTTTTTTAAATTCGTAAAATTTTATATAGACTTTATATAGCAATTTACTAAGACCGACCCTAACGCCCAGTAAATATTTAATTACCACATTGTTATGGACACGGTGTATTAGGTAGGGCCGAGGGCTATCCATAGGTACCAATTTTTAAATTTTGTGACAATTAGGAGCCGAGTTATAAAATAAATTTAAAATACTGGTTCTGGTCTTAGACTTTATATAGCAATTTACTAAGACCGACCTTAATACCCATTAATTATTTAATTAGCGCATAGTTATGGACATCCTGTATTAGGTTGGGCCCAGGGCTATCCGTAGGTACCAAGTTTATAATTTT
>NW_026732548.1:62500-194460 GCF_028476545.2 Physella acuta | reverse complement strand
GGCAATCAAGTACGTGGTGACCCCACTTAACAATCAAGTAGGTGGTGACCCACTTAACAATCAAGTAGGTGGTGACACACTTAATCACAACGTGGTGACACACTTAATCACAACGTGGTGACACACTTAACAATCAAGTAGGTGGTGACACACTTAATCACGACGTGGTGACACACTTGTCACTCCCGTGACACGGCTCTCACGTGACCGGTGTCGTCCTCAAATTAGATTACACCCCCCCCCCCCCCCCGCGCTTAACGTCTCTCGCTCACCGAGTGACCTTGACCCTGTTTAACACTCAATCACCCGCGCATCCACTTCCGCCCATCGGCGGCCCTCTTGTGGTCATCTTGTCAAGTCTCCGTTACTTCACAGTAATCTCTAAACCTGTCCAGTCCACAGTAATCTCTAAACCTGTCCAGTCCACAGTAATCTCTAAACCTGTCCAGTCCACAGTAATCTCTAAACCTGTCCAGTCCACAGTAATCTCTAAACCTGTCCAGTCCACAGTAATCTCTAAACCTGTCCAGTCCACAGTAATCTCTAAACCTGTCCAGTCCACAGTAATCTCTAAACCTGTCCAGTCCACAGTAATCTCTGAATGTGGCGAGCCGTTGGTGACTCTAATGTGGTCAGCCAAGAAAATGTAATACATTAGAGCCGTGCTCAATTACAGTAAGTCCATCTCAATTGATTGGTGAATACATTTTAGATTGTAGTTTATAACAGTTTTCATTATATATATATATATATATATATATATATATATATATATATATATATATATATATATATATATATTTATATATATATATATATAGGCCTGTATATATACAATACCTAGAGTAAGTTTGTTGTGCGTATACAATCAAAGTAATTTAATTTGCAATTTAATTAAAAAGAAAATCGTCAAAGAACGCGAGGTAAATCAAATTTGTAAATTAAATTTATTCTCATTTATTTCCTGGGATTTAAAAAAATAACAACCTGGGTCATTTGTTGGTTCCGGTTTCACTTTAAAAAACTTTTTTTCCTGATGACATGAATTAATGGCGAGATATTCAGGTGATTGTGTTTGGAGTTTTTTGTTGGGGAAAAAATGTCAGCTCCACGTGTTAATTAAGTTAATGACACGATCGAGTGGCTGGGGCTAGGGGTAGGGGTTGGAAGGGGTGGGGGTTGATTTAAGGGTGGGGGGTAGGGTAGATTTGGGGTGGGGGGTGGGGTTGATTTGGGGGTGGGGGTTGATGGAGCGGTAGGGTAGCGTTAGTAGAGGAGTGTAGGGTGGTGATGGTGGGAGAGTGGTAAGGATGGGGATGGTGGGAGGAATTTAGGGATTGTAATGGGGGTTGGAGAGTAGTTGAAATGGTGATGGGGGTTAAGAGTGGTATGAATGGTGATGGGGGGGGGGAGTAGTATGGATGATGATGGGGTGGGTGGGAAAGTGATAGGGATGGTAAGGATGGGGATGAGGGTGGGAGGGTGTTAGGGATGGTAATGGAGGTTGGAGAGTGGTTAAAATGGTGATGGGGGTGGGGGTTGGATAAGTGTTATGGATGGTCATGGGGGTAGGAAAGTGTTATGGATAATGATTGTGTGAGAGTGGCAGTGAGGGGTGGGGAAGTTATAAGGGTGACTGCGTTCTAGTGCAACTAAATGTATAATGTCTATGACGTTTTTATAACCAGCACACAATGAGATTTACACGTGTTACAAAACAGATTTACACGTATTACAAAACAGATTTACACGTGTTACAAAACAGATTTACACGTGTTACAAAACAGATTATCACGTGTTACAAAATAGATTATCACGTGTTATAGGACAGATTTACACTTGTAATAAATATTAATCTGTTCTAATGAGTGCAAGTGGGATCGCTCAACTGAAATCGAATTCGAACGTCTTAAAGTCGGGTTACACAAACTCTCTGATGGATAGATGATAACGACTGTTAGAAGTAAGAGCTGTTTCGATTACTGTCGTGTGCCTTACCCCCACCCTCCAATTTTAAGGGGGGAGGGGGTGTTGTGAAGATTTTGTGTATGATCAGTATACAGTAATAGGATGTATTATTAAGCGGTGCCTTTATGAGTAAAGAACTCTTGTGATATATATATATATATATATATATATATATATATATATATATATATATATATATATATATATATATATATATATATATATATATATATATATATATATATATATATATATATACATATATAAATACATCATATACATACATATATATATATATATATATATATATATATATATATATATATATATATATATATATATATATATATATATATATATATATATATAGACATATCAGGGGGATAGGTAGGAAACGAGTACTACCTTACAGTGTGATATACAAGAATCATGCAACTACTTGTGAACAATTCTACTAGACTATCTACAATGTGATGAATCCTTTTAACATAGGCCTAAAAGAACATCGTTGAAATATGAAGTGTTCGAATTACGCTTCCCCAAACCACTTCACCGGTGCAAGTGTTTTGGCCAAAGAAAAACATTAAATTGATTCAAAAAGAAATAAAACTTGATAAATTGATACACTCATCCCCACCCCAATATCGTACCCCTCCCCCCGGGTCTATGTCCATGAGAAGTGGGGCAACGGCGGAGAGTTCCAGCTCAATACAGCAAGCCCGTGGATCAGTCCGCCAGCCTCACCGCCCCTCCGTCCCAGTGTTGGGTCTACAACCCCAGAACTACGCGCTGAATTTCAATCGAGTATTGACTCAACTACCAACTCACAGATTTCTCTGGTGGATAGAAAAATTTTGGTACAACGCCATAGTCAAACTGAACGAATTTGTGTGTTGTAGATTTAAAAAAAAAGTTTAGAGCAATTTATTTTTGAAAAAAAAAAAATTGGATTGTATAAAAGTGAATCAATTGTGTGTTAATTAAAGAACGTAGTTGTCACATTTTCCCCTCGGTAAAGTTGTGACTATTCCTACATTTATTTCGGCAGGACTTTTGGACGGCGTGAAGGTAATTCCGTTTTTATGCTCATATTTTAAATTAAAATTTTAGGTTTAAAAAATCGGGTGATATAGTTTGTCCAAGTTTACACATTGCTGGGGGCTGGAGGGTTAGAAATTATGGGACTAATTAGTATAAACTAATTAGTCTGCTAATTAGTATAAACTAATTAGTCTGTTTTAAGTCGACACCTCCCCACTTCTCCCACCCAAGTTTAAAATACACCCCGACCCAATGCTGTCTTACCCCTTATTTTATCGATATTTCAAGTTACTAGATCTATAAGTTAACGTATTGAAGTTCTAATGTTAAGATATTCGTCATACCCACTACATGAAGAAAAAAAAATTAATAATTTTTGTTTTATTTCAAACTTATGGGTGAACTGGGAAATGGGGCAATGTCAAGAGGGCACTGTGGCTTTAGTAGAAGTAAAAAGGGCACTGTCGCCATGGTAGAAGTAAAAAGGGCACTGTCGCCGTGGTAGAAGTAAAAAGGGCACTGTCGCCGTAGTAGACTAAAAAGGGCAAAGTCGCCATAGTAGAAGTAAATGGGCACTGTCGCCATAGTAGAAGTAAATGGGCACTGTCGCCATAGTAGAAGTGAAAAGGGCACTGTCGCCATAGTAGAAATAAAAAGGGCACTGTCGCTATAGTAGAAGTAAAAATGCCACTGTCGCCATAGTAGAAATAAAAAGGGCATTGTCGCCATAGTAGAAGTAAAAAGGGCACTGTGGCTATAGTAAAACGGTGATACGTGGGCAATTTAGAAGTTAAAAAGGGCAAACAGTACTAATCTACAAGTTGAAGAGGGAACATTACCAATACAGAATTTTAAAGAGCCACTATTCACGAAGAAACGAAAAGAGCCAATCTGTTTCTGTAGACGTAAAAGGGCGACACTGCTAATGAAGCGAACACGTCATTGTAAAACAGAATGACAATGAAGTCGCTAAGTCTGTTCGAATAGAGGCGACTGTTGTCAGGTTTAGTACGAGTATTCTAATTTCACTCAAACCCCCCCCCCCCCTCCTCTCCCTTCCTTCACATCGAGGCGACATAGTGGTTTTAAATTTTATGCACTACGACCCCACTTAATCCACCCACGCCTTACCACCCCACCTAATCCCCACCTCACATACCCACCTCTACCCTACCCCACCTTAAACTCAGCTATCACATTTTCAGTAAATCAAACCATGACGTCATGAAAACGGACCACTAGACTATCCAAGACTTCTCTCCCCTTACAAGTCTAGTTACATGAATCACATCTAAACTTGCCCTTGCTTTTGCTATCGATTAGGTTCAAGTAAAGGGCGATAAATCATTGAAATTAAAGAAGGTGCGTCGGTCAATGTTTGCCGAGGGTTATGTCAGAGCTTCGGCAGTGGTTCCAAAACTATTTCAGACAGTGTTACATCTAGAAATATGGATAAAGTTAGGGATAGCATTCTATGTTACACCTAAGCGCTGTAAGCGCGCTCCCTACTACCCCACCCCTACATGGTCTGGTGAGCTGTGGTTCACGCTAAATGTTTACATTCGTAGAGCCGGGTTTAGTGACGGCTATTAGGGGCAGATAATTTAGTTTGAAACGGTTTTAAACTTAGGGGAGGTAACTAAGGTGTAGGGTAGGGGTTGGGGGAAAGGAGGGGGGTGGTAGGGGTTGGGGGAAAGGAGGGTGGGGGTAGTATCGTTTTTAACGACCTACTGATAGTGTTTTCAAGCAAATATTTTCAATAGCAGCATTGGTACTGTCGATTTCACAAATTATGAATTACTGAAAAGTAGAAAATAAATCAACTAAATAGCGGCATATGATATGCCGCGGGTCGGCTCGCATAATCTATTTTAGTTAATGTTCCAACTAAGTTTAAAATTAGAACAGAAGCACCGAACTAAGTGTGGATTTCGTCCTGCTTGTATTTCTTCAATCTTGAACTTTTTGAGATAATCCTAACAGACTCCCCCCCCCCCACCCCCACCTCACCTCACCCCTCCGATATATTCGTGACATATTCTTAAATAGTCGAATTATTTGTTTTGAAGCTTTATCCTAAACAACTCACAACATATATGAACTACATTAATAAGGGCGGGTTATAATCCGAGTACAAGTCAGTAGAACGTCCCTGAGTCCACCCAGCTCTGATGGGTACCTAACTTACGTTAAGGAAAGTAAAGGCGGCTGGGCATAGTGCTGAACATTCTATCGTTTCATATGCCGAGGTCACATAAGTCTACTTCATTTGTCTCATGTACCGTCAGGGTCGAAAAGAGAACTTTGCAATCAAGGACGAGGTGGGCGAATGGTAGAGCTAACAACTGTTTATCGGAAAGTCTCGAGTTTGCATCCCGCGCTTAAAACGTTTAGACATCCCCGAGTACACTTAACTGTGATATGTACCTAACTCACTTACGGGAAACTTTAAGAACATTATCCCCGGTCATTGAAACAAATAAACTCTACTTCATCTACCCCATGTGTCTTGGGCACGAACATGAAACATTATAATCAATATTGAGGTTGGTGGATACAATTTCATAGATAAGAATTGGAGCCTATACTTAAGCTTCTGTCGAGTTTTGAGCGATTTCCGTTAAACGGAAAATGGTACATTATTTTATTTTCGGTTTCTAAAAAACACTCAGAATTTCATGAAAATTTTATGAAGCAGCACATGCTTGCTAAGACCATTTTGCGTCTATGTGTTTTCTAAAAAAAAAACAGCGTTTTTATTAACATAAATTTGGCTGCTATTTCTATAGCCTGAATACACTGAAAGCGACATTCTAACTCTTTCTGTTGCATACGAATATACGAGACATTTTAAAATATCTCTTTATCATCAATGTTTTTTGTGTTGTTGTCAATTTACACCAACCTTGAAAGTGAAATATTTACACCCTTCACATTTTTTTGTAAACACTCCTTGATTTTACTGGTCTGGTGCAGTGTAACAATATCGGCAACAAAAAAAAAAAAAAACAACAAAAAAACTTTCAGCTTTTTGAAAAATGTTCCGTCTGCTGTAATTCAAGAATCTAATGAGACACAGGGCGCCTAGAGTTTTCTCCCTTTTGTGGGGAATGATACGTTTGTGGTAAGAGAATATAAGGTTGTATACGCTAAAGAGAGATGGCAGTCGGGGGTGGGGAGGGGTGGTTGGGTGTCGGGTTTAGGGAGGGGTGGAGGGGGTTATAGCTCTATTCTTTATTGATTGGAGAAGAAAATAAACAAGAAAGGGGAGTTTTTAAAATAGTATATGCCGGAGGAGAGGGGTTTTGGGGGAAACTTGAAGTGTTAAGGGTATATTGCAAGGTCAGAGTTAAGGTTAGGTTTAGTGTTTCTTTCAGATATTTTTCTTCGAGGGAGGAGGTACTTAAAATTTTCTGAGGTGGGGGGGGGGAGGGCGGACTAAATTTTCTTGGGGTGGACTCTGTTAAAAGTATATATTTTCTATATAAATTCTATTTTTTTGGTGGGGGGTAGGGGTGGGAGGCTAGACAAGCTTTGGAGGGAAAGGGGGCATCGACCATTCCCCTCCCCCCTCCCAACCTGAAAAAAACCCTCTGGTAAGATTTGCTGTTAAGGCTGGGGTCGAGACGTAAGTTTATATCCTACCGGCGGTCTGCCGGTGTTCTGCATTGAAATTATACCACAGGCCAAGAGACAATCATTGCGGCCAAAAGAAACTTGGAGAATATCAATGGAGAAAGTGTTGAAGGACAAAGGCCTAACATTCCAACAGGCAGAGGTTATAGCAAGAGACAGGACAAAATGGCGCTCATTTGTAGATGTCCTGCGCACAAATAGGCGTTGTGAGATGATGATTAAAACTGTTAATTATGCGAAATTGTAAAACTAAAGAAAAAAGATAGCGCAATGTTTCGAACACAGGTCTTCGTAGGAATCCAAAATATGAAATTGAATGAAATATAGCCTAGAACCATGTCCCCCTTCCATCTGTTGTTAAATGTTAAATTTTTTCCCTTCAATTTAGCGATCACGTATTAAAGTGTTAACCCAGATTGATATGGGTATAAGGCTCAACGTGTCATATAATAAGTGGGAGGGGGGCGGGACGACATTATTTAATGTTGCATTACAGTCATTCTTTTGTGAGTATTTTATCAGCCAGTTCACCCTCGTTTACAAGAGATATAGAAAATAAATAGGGTATGCGTGGCGTGTGGTGGTGGGGTTGGTGTGTGTGGAGAGGTCTTGGTGAAAAAAAAATTCTTAATGCATAATTCTATTATATAGTGATTTTTGTAGTTGAAATTCAATTTAAAAAGCGTTTTTTTCCGAATTCCTGGATATAAAGTTGTATATTTTGAGAAGCCTTTAGCTGAGAACTCACACAACACATAGTCTTACCGAAGGTATTAATATGCTGTAGGCTAGATCAGTGATTCGTAACATTTTTAGAGGTACCCAGTGGCGTAGCTACCGTAAGGCTAGCGTAAGCAAGGCATAGGGGCCCAAGGCAAATAGGGGCCCGAAAATCCTAGCTACGCCACTGGAGGTACCTAACCCACCACCAGCTTCACATGCGCATTCACCGAACCCTTCTTAATATGAAAAAATCTGGGTTTTTTTCGACTTCAAAACGTAGGTATACATTTTACTGGTTCACAAAATGAAACGTGTATCAATATCACTATGTTCAAATATCAAAACAATTAAAATATGATTTTCATATTTTAAAAACCCCGTGATAATTCACCGAACCCTGGGGTTCTATTGAACCCAGGTTAAGAAGCACTGGCCTCGTGGAATAGATCTTTATAAACATTCAGAAGGGAATACTCTGATAGGGTAGACATAGAGAATATATATATATATATATATATATATATATATATATATATATATATATATATATATATATATATATATATCACTTTTGAATACGCACACAGATCCATGTTTTTTAATGAAAACTGTTTTGATGAATAAAATCACTGAAAACGGCTAACGAAACGACTGGTCGTAAAATTGATAGAAGAGTACCTTGTAGCCAAGAACTATTAAAAAAAAATTGCTGTCGAAAATTGTAGCGTACCAACTAATTCTTATCGCCCAGGGTGTGCTAGCTTTTACCCCCCTACCCCCCACCCCAACTTTACTACCTACAGCTACGCCACTGCCTGTACAGGAAGCTAACGTAAAACAATTTTCGCATTTTTTAAAAAGAAAACCTGATCGTAGTTAACTTGAGGTGTTGTATTTTGTTACCTTGTTGGAAAGTTCAAGTCACGATCTGAACGAAAATAATTGAAATCGATATCATTTTCTTTACAGTTTTAATAAACCGCTAAAAATATGTAAAAATAGAAAAAAAAAATTGCAATGATGCACAATTTTGAAAGCTAATTTAAAAAATGTGCTGTAATTTTTAAAATGTAGATTATAATTATATATTGCTCAGCAATTAGAGATCAGTTTTATGGGCGCGGGGTTTCTTGTAGGTGGGGTTTCCATGTAGGCGGAGTTTAATGTAGGCGGAGTTTAATGTAGGCGGAGTTTAATGTGGGCGGAGTTTATTGTAGGCGGAGTTTAATATGGGCGGAGTTTAATGTGGGCGGAGTTTAAGGTATGCGGTGTTTAATGTAGGTGGAGTTTAATGTAGGCGGGGTTTAATGTAGGCGGAGTTTAATGTAGGCGGGGTTTCACTAAGGCTGGGATGTTTGTAGTGCCGAGAGAGAGGAAAACTTGCCACTTACAGCAGTCCTTTGAGTTCAGAGTTTCTTCCAGGCATCTCTTCCGGGAGAGTGGTGGGGGCGACTAACCCTGCCCCCCCCCCTGAAGAAAGTCTACAGGCCCCTTAACCCCCCACCCCCGAACAAAATGCAATTTATATAGAGAACCTATACTTTTACCAGTGTCCGTCCTTCCCGGAAAATGTAGTCCGTTCCCCCCCTCCCCCATGAAAATATCAAGTGCCCCCCTCCCCCCTCGCAGTAGGAAAATGTCTGGAAGAAACAAAGAAACAATGTGTTGTATGTCGCGGTATCATCGCTGTTATACGGGTGTGACCGGCTTAAGACAGGCGGACCGGTAGACAACCGGTTTAAGCAAGACGGACCGGCCGACAACCGGTTTAATTCAGGCGGACCGGCAAACGACCGGCTAAATCCTTGCGGACCTGCAATCGACCGGCTAAATCCCGGCGAACCGGCAAACGACCGGCCTAAGCTTGTCAGTCCGGCACGGTATGAAGGGTCAAACACTTCTGGTACCAGTGACGTCAGAAGACCCTGGGGTTGTCGTCAGGTGAACCTGCTCCCCCCCACTCCTCCCCCACCCCCCATCAACGTCTCCAAATTCTATTCTCTACTCCAAATGCTATTCTCTACTTCAAATGCTATTCTCTACTTCAAATGCTATTCTCTACTTCAAATGCTATTCTCTACTTCAAATGCTATTCTCTACTTCAAATGCTATTCTCTACTTCAAATGCTATTCTCTACTTCAAATGCTATTCTCTACTTCAAATGCTATTCTCTACTGCAAATGCTATTCTCTACTTCAAATGCTATTCTCTACTTCAAATGCTATTCTCTACTTCAAATGCTATTCTCTACTTCATATGCTATTCTCTACTTCAAATGCTATTCTCTACTTCATATGCTATTCTCTACTTCAAATGCTATTCTCTACTTCAAATGCTATTCTCTACTTCAAATGCTATTCTCTACTTCAAATGCTATTCTCTACTTCAAATGCTATTCTCTACTTCAAATGCTATTCTCTACTTCAAATGCTATTCTCTACTTCAAATGCTATTCTCTACTTCAAATGCTATTCTCTACTTCAAACTCTATTCTCTACTTCAAATGCTACTCTCTACTTCAAATGCTATTCTCTACTTCAAATGCTATTCTCTACTTCAAATTCTATTCTCTACTTACTCTACTTCAAATGCTATTCTCTACTTCAAATGCTATTCTCTACTTCAAATGCTATTCTCTACTTCAAATGCTATTCTCTACTTCAAATGCTATTCTCTACTTCAAATGCCATTCTCTACTTCAAATGTTATTCTCTACTTCAAAAGCTATTCTCTACTTCAAATGCTATTCTCCACCTCCTCAAAAAAGTTTCCTAATATACGTTCATTTAATTCCAATGAATTAGTTTAAAAAACGCGCTGTTACATTGTTCCTTGAAATAAAAGAATATTGTCGGTGAAATTATTTATAAATATTTTCGCCCGCATCTATCTCGGGACTTGATTGCTGTGTTGAAAAAAATGAAGTTAATCAATGCATGCAGATGAATAATTGCATTTGTTTGAATTATTCCTGCTCGAGTAAGCTTTTTATTTTATGTGTCTTTATAAAATTTTACTTTCTCTTTGTTCTTAATTATAATGTTGGGCGTGATTTGCTTCAACATAATTAAGTATTACGTGTCAACATGTTATGCAATGTGCGGCTTTGATTTCAGCCTGCTTTTCTTTTTGGATTTGCTTCCATAGCCTTTGTCTAGTAAAGAACAAACTGCAAGGAAGCAGTTGTTTGATTTTGGATGGGTTGCTATCCTCAGTTTATTGAGGCTTATCTGTCCATGGTTTCGAACACGGGACTTTTCGGTTTAGAAACCATGAGCTTTACCTACCCGACTATCTTGACCCCATACAATCTTTGTTGTTGCAATTGTTGCTGCCTTATGCCCTACAGGAATGCATGGTGGGGTTTTATTGCTGCCTTATGCCCCCATGGTGGAGTTTTGTTGCTGCCTTATGCCCCCATGGTGGAGTTTTGTTGCTGCCTTATGCCCCCATGGTGGAGTTTTGTTGCTGCCTTATGCCCCCATGGTGGAGTTTTGTTGCTGCCTTATGCCCCCATGGTGGAGTTTTATTGCTGCCTTATGCCCCCATGGTGGAGTTTTGTTGCTGCCTAATGCCCCCATGGTGGAGTTTTGTTGCTGCCTTATGCCCCCATGGTGGAGTTTTGTTGCTGCCTTATGCCCCCATGGTGGAGTTTTATTGCTGCCTTATGCCCCCATGGTGGAGTTTTGTTGCTGCCTTATGCCCCCATGGTGGAGTTTTGTTGCTGCCTTATGCCCCCATGGTGGAGTTTTATTGCTGCCTTATGCCCCCATGGTGGAGTTTTAATGCTGCCTTATGCCCCCATGGTGGAGTTTTGTTGCTGCCTTATGCCCCCATGGTGGAGTTTTGTTGCTGCCTTATGCCCCCATGGTGGAGTTTTGTTGCTGCCTTATGCCCCCATGGTGGAGTTTTATTGCTGCCTTATGCCCCCATGGTGGAGTTTTGTTGCTGCCTTATGCCCCCATGGTGGAGTTTTATTGCTGCCATATGCCCCCCATAGTGGAGTTTTGTTGCTGCCTTATGCCCCCATGGTGTAGTTTTGTTGCTGCCATATGCCCCCCATAGTGGAGTTTTGTTGCTGCCATATGCCCCCCCATAGTGGAGTTTTGTTGCTGCCTTATGCCCCCATAATGGAGTTTTGTTGCTGCCTTATGCCCCCCATAGTGGAGTTTTGTTGCTGCCTTATGCCCCCACAATGGAGATTTGTTGCTGCCTTATGCCCCCCATGGTGTAGTTTTGTTGCTGCCTTATGCCCCCCATGGTGTAGTTTTGTTGGTGCCTTATGCCCCCATGGTGGAGTTTTGTTGCTGCCTTATGCCCTACAGGAATGCATGGTGGGGTTTTATTGCTGCCTTATGCCCCCATGGTGGAGTTTTGTTGCTGCCTTATGCCCCCATGGTGGAGTTTTGTTGCTGCCTTATGCCCCCATGGTGGAGTTTTGTTGCTGCCTTATGCCCACATAGTGGAGTTTTGTTGCTGCCTTATGCCCCCCATGGTGTAGTTTTGTTGCTGCCTTATGCCCCCATAGTGGAGTTTTGTTGCTGCCTTATGCCCCCATGGTGGAGTTTTGTTGCTGCCTTATGCCCCCATGGTGGAGTTTTGTTGCTGCCTTATGCCCCCATGGTGGAGTTTTGTTGCTGCCTTATGCCCCCATAGTGGAGTTTTGTTGCTGCCTTATGCCCCCATAGTGGAGTTTTGTTGCTGCCTTATGCCCCCCATGGTGTAGTTTTGTTGCTGCCTTATGCTCCCATAGTGGAGTTTTGTTGCTGCCTTATGCCCCCATGGTGGAGTTTTGTTGCTGCCTTATGCCCCCATGGTGGAGTTTTGTTGCTGCCTTATGCCCCCATAGTGGAGTTTTGTTGCTGCCTTATGCCCCCATGGTGGAGTTTTGTTGCTGCCTTATGCCCCCATGGTGGAGTTTTGTTGCTGCCTTATGCCCCCCATGGTGTAGTTTTGTTGCTGCCTTATGCCCCCATAGTGGAGTTTTGTTGGTGTCTTATGCCCCCATAGTGGAGTTTTGTTGCTGCCTTATGCCCCCATGGTGTAGTTTTGTTGCTGCCTTATGCCCCCCATGGTGTAGTTTTGTTGCTGCCTTATGCCCCCCATGGTGTAGTTTTGTTGCTGCCTTATGCCCCCATAGTGGAGTTTTGTTGGTGCCTTATGCCCCCATAGTGGAGTTTTGTTGCTGCCTTATGCCCCCCATGGTGTAGTTTTGTTGCTGCCTTATGCCCCCATAGTAGAGTTTTGTTGGTGCCTTATGCCCCCATGGTGGAGTTTTGTTGCTGCCTTATGCCCCCATAGTGGAGTTTTGTTGCTGCCTTATGCCCCCATGGTGTAGTTTTGTTGCTGCCTTATGCCCCCCCCCCATAGTGGAGTTTTGTTGCTGCCTTATGCCCCCATGGTGTAGTTTTGTTGCTGCCTTATGCCCCAATAGTGTAGTATTGTTGCTGCCTTATGCCTCTCATAGTGGAGTTTTGTTGCTGCCTTATGCCCCCCATAATGGAGTTTTGTTGCTGCCTTATGCCCCATATGGTGGAGTTTTGTTGCTGCCTTATGCCCCCCCCCATAGTGGAGTTTTGTTGCTGCCTTATGCCCCATATGGTGTAGTTTTGTTGGTGCATTATGTCTCCCATAGTGGAGTTTTGTTGCTGCCTTATGCCCCCATGGTGGAGTTTTGTTGCTGCCTTATGCCCCCATAGTGGAGTTTTGTTGCTGCCTTATGCCCCCATAGTGGAGTTTTGTTGCTGCCTTATGCCCCCCATGGTGTAGTTTTGTTGCTGCCTTATGCCCCCCATGGTGTAGTTTTGTTGCTGCCTTATGCCCCATATGGTGGAGTTTTGTTGCTGCCTTATGCCCCCCCCCCATAGTGGAGTTTTGTTGCTGCCTTATGCCCCCATGGTGGAGTTTTGTTGCTGCCTTATGCCCCCCATGGTGGAGTTTTGATGCTGCCTTATGCCCCAATAGTGTAGTATTGTTGCTGCCTTATGCCTCTCATAGTGGAGTTTTGTTGCTGCCTTATGCCCCCATAGTGGAGTTTTGTTGCTGCCTTATGCCCCCATAGTGGAGTTTTGTTGCTGCCTTATGCCCCCATGGTGGAGTTTTGTTGCTGCCTTATGCCCCATATGGTGGAGTTTTGTTGCTGCCTTATGCCCCCCCCCCATAGTGGAGTTTTGTTGCTGCCTTATGCCCCCCATGGTGTAGTTTTGTTGCTGCCTTATGCCCCATATGGTGGAGTTTTGTTGCTGCCTTATGCCCCCCCCCCATAGTGGAGTTTTGTTGCTGCCTTATGCCCCCATGGTGGAGTTTTGTTGCTGCCTTATGCCCCCCATGGTGGAGTTTTGATGCTGCCTTATGCCCCAATAGTGTAGTATTGTTGCTGCCTTATGCCTCTCATAGTGGAGTTTTGTTGCTGCCTTATGCCCCCATAGTGGAGTTTTGTTGCTGCCTTATGCCCCCATGGTGGAGTTTTGTTGCTGCCTTATGCCCCCCATGGTGGAGTTTTATTGCTGTCCCAGTTGATAGCCACCAGGATTAAGTTAACCCTATCGAGGGATTAACACCGCCAAGCAAAAGTAGACCACCGTACATAGCGGGATTAGAGTAAGCACCACTGCCGACGTAGATAATCCACCACGCTGGACCTACAAGTAGATCTTACAGGCTTAGTGAAGCAGGGAACACGTTCAAACCGCTGGACAAGATTAACGGATGGAAGTGAAGAGTTTTGAACTAGCGTAGGTCAAGGCAGTCGGTCTATGACAACATACGACACTGATTTGCAAGATTTAAACTGGCTTAAAAAAAAACAACATAACTTCGTTTATTTTGAAGAATTATATTTACATTTATTTTCTAAAACACTAATCCTCTTCTAGTTAAGAATTGATAAAAACCGACACACCTTTTAAATTTAACACACATACGTTTACATAAACCAGTGGCGTAGCGAGGTCGGGTGTCACCCGGTGCGGCACTTAATGGTGTAACCCCCACCCCCCACAAAGGCGTAGCGACCCTTCCCGGGGACAACCGTTCAAATTTTCGATTTGCACTCCCAACCCATCAAACTTTCGATTTGCACCCCCCTTCAAACTTTCGATTTGAAACCCCCCTCAAGTTTTTCTCTATATATTTTGCTATTTTTTTGCCTTGGTGTCACCCCCCCCCCCCCTAAATGGTGTCACCCGGTGCGGTCCGCACCCCGCCCCCCCCCCTCCTCGTTACGCCTCTGACATAAACTATTATGACATTTTTTATCAAAGCTCAAGAAATCTGCATTAACTTACACTTCTATAGCTATCAGATTGTATTTAGAAGCGGATCAATTGTAGCTGAGATAATGTATAAGCAGGTAGGTTACATAACAAGAACATAACTCACTGCCCAAGAGATCGTTGTCTGGGTAAGGTCAAGGCCAAATTATAGGGGTCAGTCAGTCAATGCCGAAATGTTACTCACGCAGCGAGGTAGTGGTCTGTGGGTAGTGTGAGGGTGGGGGGTGAGGGTAGTGTGGGGGAGAGTTAGGTTTGTCTTAGTTTAGTGAGAGGGAGTGTTAGATTGGTGAGTAGGCGTCTTTGGTAAGAGGAGAGGTTTTATAGTGTGTGTAGTTTGATGTGTGGTCTTGTGGTGTGTGTAGTTTGATGTTGGTGTGTGGTGTTATAGTGTGTGTAGTTTGATGTTGGTGTGTGGTGTTATAGTGTGTTTAGTTTGATGTTGGTGTGTGGTGTTATAGTGTGTGTAGTTTGATGTTGGTGTGTGGTGTTATAGTGTGTGTATTTTGATGTTGGTGTGTGGTCTTGTGGTGTGTGTAAATTGATGTCGGTATGTGGTGTTATAGTGTGTGTTGTTTTATGTTGATGTGTGGCCTTGTGGTGTGTAGTTTGATGTTGGTGTGTGGTGTTATAGTGTGTTTAGTTTGATGTTGGTGTGTGGTGTTATAGTGTGTGTAGTTTGATGTTGGTGTGTGGTGTTATAGTGTGTGTATTTTGATGTTGGTGTGTGGTCTTGTGGTGTGTGTAAATTGATGTCGGTATGTGGTGTTATAGTGTGTGTAGTTTTATGTTGATGTGGCCTTGTGGTGTGTAGTTTGATGTTGGTGTGTGGTGTTATAGTGTGTGTAGTTTGATGTTGGTGTGTGGTGTTATAGTGTGTGTAGTTTGATGTTGGTGTGTGGTCTTGTGGTGTGTGTAACTTGATGTCGGTATGTGGTGTTATAGTGTGTGTAGTTTTATGTTGATGTGTGGCCTTGTGGTGTGTAGTTTGATGTTGGTGTGTGGTGTTATAGTGTGTTTAGTTTGATGTTGGTGTGTGGTGTTATAGTGTGTGTATTTTGATGTTGGTGTGTGGTCTTGTGGTGTGTGTAAATTGATGTCGGTATGTGGTGTTATAGTGTGTGTAGTTTTATGTTGATGTGTGGCCTTGTGGTGTGTAGTTTGATGTTGATGTGTGGTGTTATAGTGTGTGTAGTTTGATGTTGGTGTGTGGTGTTATAGTGTGTGTAGTTTGATGTTGGTGTGTGGTGTTATAGTGTGTTTAGTTTGATGTTGATGTGTGGTGTTATAGTGTGTTTAGTTTGATGTTGGTGTGTGGTGTTATAGTGTGTGTAGTTTGATGTTGGTGTGTGATGTTATAGTGTGTGTAGTTTGATGTTGATGTGGTCATGTGGTGTGTGTAGTGTAATGTTTGTGGTTAAGTCAGGAGAGTATAGCAACGCTTGTGGTGTGTATGAAAGTACGATTCATACACAATATACGCATCGAAATAAGTGTTTTTAGTTTTTTCTATAATCCTTTCAATTATAAATTGCTAGTTTTTTTAAATAATTTTTTTTATTAAAAAAATAAAGTCGTAACTTATGTACACAATGGAAGCATGGGCTGGTTAAAAAATGTACAGTTCACATAATGTGTGCTCTCACCCTTTGTACAACTAGTAGAGTAGTCACACTCACATAAAAACATACTTGTTTGACACAGATTGTGTTTTTTCCTGGTTTATTGTTTAAGCGATAGAAGGCTAAATTCTATGTGTAACATTTGACGGGTTAATCCACTGATCAGTTATGAAGGCTCTTCCGTGCGAAAAAAAAAAATTATAGTTTAATTAAATATTGTGTCCACGTACTATATACTATCCCACAGATTATCCAGTTATTTTCATTGTGACTTATACATGTCCTCAGTTGTACAGGGCTATAAGATGCTGAACGATTTTGTTTACAATTTTTTTTTTTTCTGGCTGCAAAACAGTATTCCGGTGAAAAAAAAAGTTTTTCTCATTAAATCTTTTATTATTTCCCCTTTTAATTAAATCGGTTGTGTCCCATTTTAGAAAAAAATCTTGAACCCATAATTATTTCGCTTTAGTTTGTAAAATGTTCATTATTAATATTTTGTTTTTGAAACTTTAAATTGTGTATTTTTTCCGTTGAATTGTAAAGTATTTCTGATTGAAAAAAAAACTACACCGCAACGCTCCCTGCCCTTAAAAATACACACGATCTATAAAAAGTAAGATTAAGTGACTTAGTGGGGCTGTGTTTTGTGATAGTCACGCCTGAATTGTTAACCAAACAATTTTTATTTTTATTTTTCTTCGTGTTTGTGTTGATGTGGTGAGAGGTGTTTAAAAGGGTGAACAACAAACCCACGTTAAATGAATATATATAGGCATCGCTGTGCGACCCATATACATATGCAAATACATATGCATATATATATATATATATATATATATATATATATATATATATATATATATATATATACATATATATATATATATATATATATATATATATATACATATACATATATATATATATATATATATATATATATATATATATATATATACATATATATATATATATATATATATATATATATATATATATATATATATATATATATATATATATATATACATACATATATATATATATGTGTGTGTGTGTGAGAGAGATAGAGAGAGAGAGAAAGTAAGGGTGAGAAATACAATGTATGTGTATGTGAGGGAGGGAGAGAGAGAGAAAGGGATATAGTGTGTGTGTGCGACAATATGTGTGTGGAAGTATGTGTGTGTGTGTGCGAGGAAGTAAAAAGGGTGTGAGTGTGTGTATGAGAAAGAGAGAGAGAGGGTGTGTGGATGTGAGGGTGAGAGAGAGTCGTGAAGAGAGAATGTGTGTTTGAGTGTGGTGTGTGAGTGTGTATGCTTGTCATGGTATGCGTGAGTGAGAGAGTGATATAGAGAGTACTTGTGCGTGTGTCTGAGAGCGTGTATGTGTGTATACTATGATGACGTCAGTCCACGGGGGGGGGGGGATCAACGCTGTTTACAACAAGGCGTCGTCTACCTGGTGTTAGAATAGTGTTAAAACGGCGTTTAAAAGGCGTTAAAACGGCGTTTAAAAGGCGTTAAAACGGCGTTCAAACGGTGCTAAAATGGTGGCAGAACAGGCCGATGGCAGGCTGTAATGATCGAATAAACGTCGGGATACTGGTAGTTCCCGTGGCGTATCAAGCTATTAAATCGCTGTTAAACTCTGTAGGAAGCGGGTGGTGGGGGTGGGTGGGTTGGGGGGGGGGGGGGGTGAGGTTTTTTTTAATGAGCGGTTTAAAACTGGTGGTGTGGTGTTGTTAGTGTGGTGGTGTGTGTGTCGGTGTGTGTGCGGTGTTGTTAGCGTGTGCTGGTGTGTGTGTGTGTCGGTGTGTGTGTGTGGTGTTGCTAGCGTGTGTTGGTGTCTGTGTGTTTCGGTGTGTGTGTGGTGTTGTTAGCGTGTGTTGGTGTGTGTGTGTGTCTGTATGTGTGTGTGTCGGTGTGTTTAGTGTTGTTAGCGTGTGTTGGTGTGTGTGTCTGTGTGTTTGTCGGTGTGTGGTGTTGTTGTTAGAGTGTGTTGGTGTGTGTGTGTCAGTGTGTGTGTGGGGGGTTGTTAACAGCGTGTGTGGGTTAAGTTTCTTTTTTATCTCAAACACATTGGGTACGGAAACGAAATGTCTCGATTTTCGAACAACCTACCACACACACCCTACCCCCCACCCACATCCCCCCCACACACACTTACTTACACACACGCACGAACGCACACACTCACATATATACCACATACAAACATATATACAAACACGCACACGAAGACACAGACACAAAGACACACACACACACGCACGCATATATATATATATATATATATATATATATATATATATATATATATATATATATATATATATATATATATATATATATATATATATATATATATATATATATATATATATATATATATATATATATATATATATATATATATATATATATATATATATATCACTCTGCTATAATGAGTATCTCAGAATGAGTGGTCTTAACAACTTATTATTACATATACTGTTACACAATATGTTAAAATCTACTTCAACTGCCCCGTATCAGTCTCAAACTATACTGAGAAGGCTTGCTCTTTGTAGTGAAGAAAGAAAATAACTATTGTAGCAAGGATTAGCTCTAAAGATTACTTTAATCCCAGAGATTGAGCTCTGGATTGGATGATGGATTAGGCTTCTGATCTTGGTAGGGTGAGTGCTAAACGCATGCGTGTTTTGTTAATGGGGTACATTAGCGTTCTCATCGTCATGGTAAAAAACATATCTAAATGTACATGCATACCGTGTCATGGAAAAAAAAATATTCATATATTAAATGACGTAGCTAAAAATAAATAAATAAAGGTAACCATCTTTAATGACTGATGTCATCAAACACGTTCTGTTGTCTGATTGGTTGAAATAAACGAGGGCGTCTGATGATGGTCATTACGTCACCTGTTAGTGGATAATGAGGTCACTATTTTGGTCAGTACGGCGTTGTTTTGTGACGGTATAGATTGGCGTCATTATAACTCTGTCGGTTCTTACGTGTCTCGGCATCAGATGAACCTTGACCTTTGCCCCGAGAGATGCAACTTGTAAAGTAGCATCCCTTAACACGATGGAACTAAATTGAGTACTCGACTTTTAGCTTTATTTAAATACTTTTTTGATTAGTATCGTCGATAACGATACTGCAACCCTAACCCAAGTCAAGCCCCAAACTTTAATTCTAGGTTTGATGACCGAATCCTAGCATTACCCATAATAAAAATTATTTTACCCAAAACATAACCTTAATCGTTATTGAAGTATCGTAATCGGTGTTACTCGACAAACGATAACATAATGGAATGGGGACGTCGATGTTGATAACATAATGGAATGGTAAGGATGATGTTGATAAGATATTGGATTAGTAAGGATAATGTTGATAAGCTATTGGATTAGTAAGGATGATGTTGATAAGATATTGGATTAGTAAGGATGATGTTGATAAGATTTTAGATTGGTAAGGATGATGTTGATAAGATATTAGATTGGTAAGGATGATGTTGATAACTTAATGGAATGGGGACGGCGATGTTGATACGATATTGGATGGTAAGGATGATGTTGATAAGTGTACAGCTACCTGAGTAAAGAATCCTCTTTTGAACTAGCGATCCACTGGGCAGATGAAGTAGAGCTCATGTGTCTTGGCCTTGTCATATGAAGGGAATGTGTAGTCAGCACTTTGCCCAGCTGCCTTTACTTTCCCTAACGTGAGTTAGGGACCCATCAGAGAAGGGTGGACTCATGGACGTTCTACTGACTTGGACCCGGATTCGAACTCGAGACTTTCGGGTTAGCAGCCTAGCGCTCTACCACGCCGTCCCATGCTACCTGAACAAAGCTACCCATAATTATTACAAGTTATTTACTAAATGTATTAAAACTACAGCACAATAAAGCTACTCATAATCATTACAAGTTATTAACTAAATGTATTAAAAGTACAGAACAATAAAGCTACCCATAACTAGTACAAATTATTTACTAAATGTATCAAAACTACAGCACAATTGTAAAGATAATTTTACGAAACCTAAAGCGAAATCCTTCTAAAGATTGATTATACAATGAAACTTAGAGAAACAATTTAAAAAAAAATTGACAGCCAGATCTAATACAATGACGGAGTGAAGAAGGCTGAAAAGAACAAATCGTGTCGTTGAGTGCGCTGTAGAAATTCAATTCTGTGGACTAGACCTCAGATAAAGATCACTGCATTATTTTCCACTCAATCTATGTCATAAGATTATTTCTTTTTTCTTTTCATTTAAACCGACGTTTTTAAAAATATTTATTTCGCAATGACGTAAAATTAACACGTGATTGTAAATTTTGAATATAAAGTGTACAGAGGTGAATAGGTTTTATAACAAGATTAACTTCAAGCACAAGATGACAATGTGAGTTTTCTCAGACAGCCATTTAACGTGTTCTCATAAATTCTTTCAGGCATCACTTGGGGGGGGGGGGGGATGTCTACCTTCCTCGGAACAAAATAGAATTGATATAGACATTATATACTTTTACCAGTACTACCCCCACCCGGAAATTTTATTCTTCTTACCTCCCCCCCTCCCCGGAGAATGAAGTCTGGAAGAACCACTGCCCGTTAAATACTTATGTTGTTTATTATTTTTTTTTTAAATTATTTATTATTTGGCCATTCAGGGCTGAAAGCGTTGCCCAGAAGAGTCAGTTATATTACCATATATCAGTTTACATGTATATACAAAATATACATTATATGTCTGAGTTAATGATGAATTTCGATGTAATAAATTTGCAGTTTTTGTTGTTTAACCCATCCATTTCTTTCTAAAATATTTACTGAGTTAGAAATTACATTTCTATTATAATTTCACGAAAAAAATCATTTAAAGAAATTAATTAACGGATGAAATAAATTCAGTTTAAACATATTCGTTTCTTTTAAAATGCAAAAATGTGTCGTTACACTTTCGGACATTTACTCCCCCCCCCTACGTGTTACTTCCAGGGATCTCTTAGGTGGGAGACACCCACCTCCTAAGAAAATCTATCCCCCCTGGACGAAATGGAATTTGTATAGAAAAAATATACTTTACCATTGATTGCCCCCCCCCACTAGGAATCTCATCGAATGGGGTGGGGGTTGGGGGAACAGGGGGATAGAGTCCCCCCTCCCACGATGGAAGTCTATCACCCCCCCCCCCAACACACACACAAAGAAATGGAATTAATATAGAAAATATACTTTACCAGTGATTGCCCCTATTCCCCTCGGAAAATATCATGTGACCCCCCCCCCCCGAGAAAAAGTCTGAAAGAAACACTGAGTCTTCCACCTCCATGTACTACATCATCACAAAATTTCGAACCCCCCTCCCTCCTTATGAGTGTTATGTTGTTTAAAGACGTCCCCCATCTTCAACTCGCATAGTAGTTTGAAGCAGCCAGAACTACAGGAATTGAAAGGTAGCACGCAACTACAGAAAACTAAAGGTAGCACGCAATTACAGAAAACTAAAGGTAACACTTAATGAAATGGAAAAGAAAAGATAACATTCAATCTCAGTTAACGAAAGATACTACTCAATCTCAGGAAAATAACATACACTAGCAACAGCTGAAAACGAAACTCTCATGTACAAAATAAGACAACTAGCCAAAGCTGACAATGCCAACCATGTAATAGGACAACAACAGAAAACGAAACTCTCAAGGCAAGTAGTAATGAGAGAAAACGAACGACAACTCCGCATGACCACACGCCAGTAGCGTCCCCTGTCGGTGAGAAAACAAAAACAAACAGCGTCACAGCCAGGGGGTGAAATTTTATCTGGCAAAACGTGCCGCAAATTTGAATTTGGCGAAAACAAAACACGAATCAATGGCATTTCAATGTGTTTTTTTTTATTTCAAAGAAAACTTTAAAAAAAAAATCTTTTAATTCAAAGTCGCCAATGTCGTGTGTGGAGAGGATACGGGTGTGGTTAGGGTGGGGATGGGGGTGGATAGGGTCGGGGAGGGGCGTGGTTAGTAAGGGGAGAGGTGTGGTTAGAGTTGGGAGGGGTCATGGTTAGGGTGGGAGAGGGGCGTGTCAGGGTGTGGATGGGCGTGGTTAGGGTAGGGAGGGGCGTGGTTATGTTGGGGATGGACGTGGTTAGGGTGGGGAGGGGCGTCAAGTTGGAAGAGGGAGAAAAATGTAGGGTGTGGGGAATGGAGAATGCTGGGTATAGGGAATGGTGAGGATGTAGATTGGGGAGGGGGGAGAATGTGATGTTTGGAGAAGAGAGTGGAGATAGGGAGATGAGTTAATGAGGAGGGTGGAGAAATTAGGAGTATGAGAAGTATGGAGAATCGGGAGTATGGAGGCAGTTTTGCTGGCGAGGGCATACCGGTGAATCATGCAGTAGAATCCCCTTGTTTAGGGAGCTAAATCTTTTAATTTTTCCTTTAACCCCGATCATGACAAGAACATAGATGGCGCAGCATCCGTACTAGCCCCACAGAGATTTTCCCATCCAATTTAAAAAACTTATTTATTTTCTCCATGATATCTTCACAAAATATCAACTCTTCTTTGCTATCATCTGAATGAATATATTTCACAAAGAAAAGCAAATGCGAATACGATCTCACGTCTGTTGATTTATCAACTTGAAAAGCACACAAAGGTGAAAGCTTGATTTCATTCAAAATTTGTTATTTAACATCTACGGTCGTGTCTACTATATGCTGCTGAATTGTATTATTAGACAGAGATATTTGTTGCATCTTTACTGCACTGTAATACCCAAGAATTAATTTCACCATCTTCAACATGCAGGGGTTGATGAGATTTTCTCCCATTGCGTTGTTTTTCCTTGGCAATTTCTATTGCGACTTCATTTGATGCTTGCACTAATGCTGTGTTCCCTTGAAGAAAACTTTGTGTCCTATTAAGTCTCTGACGTTTGTAACTAGCTTCATGACGCCGAAAGATCTCCATATCTTTTTGGTGTGTTCCGAATGACTCGTCTCAAAATGATGTTTAAGTTTTGAAGGTTTCATGACTAAGAACAACTTTGCACAGTAGGCATTGTTTTTCTCTAGTTCATTTCCTGTGATGTTAGTAAAGCCGAATTTCAGATATTCTCCTTATTATTTGTTTTTTTTTTCATTGCAAGGGTTTAGTCCAGGGGTCGGCAACCTTTTGAGGCGGAAGAGCCAAAAGTTACAATTTACCAAATTTCCCGGTTTTTAAAGAGCCACTGACATTTTCTTATTTTAATATTATAATATTTGATTAGGATTTTATCAATATATATATATATATATATATGTATATGTGTACAAGCTTTAATCATTTCCGACTTAATATTACGATGTTTAACTATAGCTTGTTAATAATACAGTTGAATGTAGCATCTACATCAACATCATTGGCATAATTTCAAACAGTAATTAAAACTGACATATTTCTACAAGTTAAGATATATCAAAGTCAATGTGATGTTTGTTTTAACAATATGTACAATGCTGATGATTAAAAAAAATAATAATTCAGCGCTAGTGAAAAATATTGGAAATCAAGTGAAGGGAGGGGTCATGGGGGTAAAAAATGCACACTTGAATGAGAGGGAGGGGGTAGAGGTAGAGTGTAAGTGATTTCTGTCTTTACATTGTGGAATTTTGTAGGACTTTTTTTTTCTTTCGCCTCAGACACGTAATTTATAGCGTCAGTTGCGTGTTCGCTTTGATATTACAGTTTTCATCATCGGCTTGTGAGGACTGATACAGATTTACAATAGTAATATTTCTTTCTTACTTGTAGCCTACTTTCATTAATTTAAGATGGTTTACTTATACATAGATCTAATAAAAAAACGTCTAAACTGGAATTTTGTAGGATATGTGACTGTAATAAAGCTTTCGACTAGCACATCAATAGAGAAACTTGTAGATTATCTTATGTCTTCAGAATATATTTGAAATATAACAACGCCTTTTAACTTTTAACTATATTAAAAACATAATGTGAATAATGCATTTTAATAAAAAAGTTAGATTAGTAATTTAAAAACAGAAATACGATATTTAAAATTTATTAAAATGTACATTTTTTAATCTTTTAAAAACTCAAAAGATTGATTATTATTATTTTTAGTGAAAGTCAATTATGTTATCTCCCTTGATTTTTCAAAATTAGAAACAGTATGTACTGAAAACCTTGGCGTTCTCTTAACTGGTCTTAACTGGGTGTAACAATTCTTGGAGAGGCTTGGGGCAGATTAGGCTTTTCAGATTAGTACGGTTATTCATTCAGGAGAAGGGGGGGGGGGCTAATAAGTAAACCACAAGGACAAATCAGGAGTTAAGTCCCATAGGCGATTGGATTACATCTGATACAGATACACACATAAAAGATAGACCTAAGCTCTGGATATCTGATGCAGATACACACCTAAAAGATAGACCTAAGCTCTGGATATCTGATGCAGATACACACCTAAAATAGACCTAAGCTCTGGATATCTGATGCAGATACACACCTAAAATAGACCTAAGCTCTGGATATCTGATGCAGATACACACCTGAAAGATATATCTAAGATCTGGATATCTGATGCAGATACACACCTACCACAGCTTGAGTTAAGAAGACACCGGACATGTCTGAGAGGAAGAAGGTGGTCAAGCAGATCACTGCCCTCTATGAGACGTAGAGCTCCAGGGATCGGATAGGAGGATGGATTGTATAGAAAATGTTGGCTGTTGTTTTTGAATTGAGAGATTTTTTTTTACTTTCGCTGAGTGGAGGAGTGGAACAGGTTTATCTAGAGTGGAGTGGAGAAAATAAAAGTTAGTATAGAATAGGACAAGCAAAGTTTTGTCTAGGATCAGTAAAATTTAGTCTAGAATAGGACAAGTAAAGTTTTGTCTAGGATCAGTAAAATTTAGTCTAGAATAGGACAAGTAAAGTTTTGTCTAGAATAGGATCAGTAAAATTTAGTTTAGAATAGGACAAGCAAAGCTTTGTCTAGGATAAGTAAAATTTAGTCTAGAAGAGGACAAGCAAAGCTTTGTCTAGGATAAGTAAAATTTAGTCTAGAATAGGACAAGCAAAGCTTTGTTTAGGATGAGTAAATTTTTGTCTAGGATAAGTAAAATTTAGTCTAGAATAGGACAAGCAAAGCTTTGTCTAGGATAAGTAAAATTTAGTCTAGAATAGGACAAGCAAAGTTTTGTTTAGGATGAGTAAATTTTTGTCTAGGATAAGTAAAATTTAGTCTAGAATAGGACAAGCAAAGCTTTGGCTAGAATAAGTAAAATTTAGTTTAGAATAGGACAAGCAAAGTTTTGTCTAGGATAAGTAATGTTTTGTCTAGGACCAGGGGCGTAGCGAGGGGGGGGGGGGCGGGGGGTGCGGACCGCACCGGGTGACACCATTTAGGGGGGTGACACCAAGGCCAAAAATAGCAAAATATATAGAGAAAAACTCGAGGGGGGGTGCAAATCGAAAGTTTGAGGGGGGGGGGGGGTGCAAATCGAAAACTTGAGGGGGGGGGGGGGTGCAAATCGAAAGTTTGAGGGGGGGGGGGGGTGCAAATCGAAAATTTTAAAGTTTGTCCCTGGGAAGGGTCTCTATGCCTCTGGGGGGGGGGGGGTGACACCATTAAGTGCCGCACCGGGTGACACCCGACCTCGCTACGCCACTGTCTAGGACAAGTAAATTTTTGTCTAGGATAAGCAAATTTTTGTCTATTATAAGTAAAATTTAGTCTAGAATAGGACAAGTAAAGTTTTGTCTAGGATAAGTACAATTTTGTCTAGGATAAGTAATGTTTTGTCTAGGATAAGTAAATTTTTGTCTAGTATAAGTAAAATTTAGTCTAGAATAGGACAAGTAAAGTTTTGTCTAGGATAAGTACATTTTTTGACAGGAGTGAAATAGCTGTGGAATAGAGAAATTCTAGTTTTTCGAGAGTGTGAATTGGATGGAGAAAGTAAAGCTTTACATGGAGTGGGAGTGGGATGGATCAATACACAGGCAAATAGGCAGACATACACATAATGATACATAGGCATATATACACACATACATACACAAAGGCAGACATACACACACATACACGTAGATACACACACAAACAAATAGACAGACATACACACACTGTCACATAGACACACACCCTGACACATAGGCACACACACACACAGACACGATTACATAAACCGTTGAAAAGTAAAAAAAAAAACGTCGAAATATTTTTTAGATGACGTGTTTCTGTTACAGGATTACAAAATACTTCTATGCCCCGTAGGGCCTGTACGAGAAACAGAGTTTCATCTAGGCATCTCAACCCCCCCCCCCCACCCACCCGCCCAAACGAGATAGATGGAATTTATATAGTAAACATATATTTTTACTAGTGTCCAACCTCCCCCCCCCCCCGGAAAATGTAGACCCCCCCCCCCCCCGAAAATAGTAAGCCCCCCCCCACCGGAGAAAAAAGTCTGGAAGAAACACTGACGATAAGCAACGTTTCTTCCAGGCTTCTCTACCGCCCCCCCCCCCCCTCGCCCGAACAAGATAGATGGAATTTATATAGTAAACATATATTTTTACTAGTGTCCAACCCCCCCCCCCACCCCACCCCCCGGAAAATGTAGACCCCCCGAAAATAGTAAGCCCCCCCCCCCACCGGAGAAAAAAGTCTGGAAGAAACACTGACGATAAGCAACGTTTCTTCCAGGCTTCTCTACCGCCCCCCCCCCCCCCCACCTCGCCCGAACAAGATAGATGGAATTTATATAGTAAACATATTTTTACTAGTGTCCACCCCCTCCCCCCCCCCCCCCCCGGAAAATGTAGACCCCCCCCCCCTCCACTGGAGCAAAAAAGTCTAGAAGAAACACTGACGAGAAGGAAATAAAACCATCTGACCCCAGGCATAAAAAAAATCCACCTGGTCCATGACGTAACACAAAAAACACCTGTTGCGTTTATGGGGGACTTAATTTGGCAATAAGAATGGTTAGATAAAATTACCGCGGGTTTTAAAACCATAGTGCAGTAAAAATGTATACAAGCGAGATAGTGATGTATTTAAGTGGAAAGCTGAATGTAGTTTTTATACCCTCTCAAGCCATCATGCCCACCCCCCCCCTCCACCCCTGACCCCGACCCCACCCACAGTCTGATGGACTGCTGTAATGGCTAGTATACGAAGTATAGAGAAAGTCTTGTAATCGTGCAAAAAAATAAAAACGAGATTTTTGCAAATCTCGATGTTTTAGGGCTCCCTGAGTCGGAAAAACATAATCTTGCAATCTCGTCCGTACGTCTGTGTGTGTGTAAGTGTGTGTGTGTGTCTGTAAACACGATAACTTGAGTACCGTTACAGCTAGGTTGATGAAATTTCATATGTAAGTATTTTATAAAAAAGCGTAGATCCGTATTAACTTTTAAGCGATTTCCGATAACCGGAAGTGGTACTTTTTCTACTTTGAATTTTTCAAAAGCCAATAACTTGAGTACTATTTCAGATAGATAAATGAAATTTCACATGTAAGTAAAAGATCTAATTCTCTACCTTCTTTAAAATTTTAAGTTAATTCCGCTGACCGGAAGTAGTAATTTACGCTATTTCCGATCTCTCAAAAAACGCATGTAAATTTATAAAGTACTATTAATATTGCGCACTATTATGCACATTTTATTTGGCGTTCACTTGGTGTGCAATTCTTTTTTCTACGAGATTTTATTCTATTTTAAAAACTTTAAATATTTAAAATGGATTAAAAATCATGTCTATAGCCCGAGTTCCCATCCCCTATTGTTTTATATAAGAATATTCGAGAAAGTTTAGGGGAGATCACTCCCGGTTTTTTTTTTTCGTTTTCACAACTCGACGATGTGTTAACATTTTTGTTGAAAACTGGAGGTGTTAGCTGTTTAAGTTTTTTGAGAAAGGGAAACAACTTATGAAAAAAAATATTATTTTGTTAAAAGTATTAATTAAATTTTTTTTTGAGCATCCGAAAGCTAAAACAAAATTATTTTTTGTTACGTTTTAAAACCAGGTATAATAGCAAAAACTATGTTTGATCTAACAATTTATGAATATCAATTTTGTAAATTATACTTTGAATGTATCCAAAATTATAAAGGGGTTAATAAATTTCATATATATATTTTCAAGACTTGAGACAGATTTTAAATTTCATTGCTTTCACATGGATAATCACCGTAGACATCCTGATATTCCCTAAGTTCAATGTTTTAAACAAAAAAAATTAATGTTAATTAAAGAAATAGTAATATTTGTACAGAATGCAGTATTATCTACCAAAGAAAAAAAAACACAATCCGTCGTTTGTATGATTATCTTTGAATAAAGTTGTAGATAAGCTAAAATCCTTCACGCAAAACGCCCACAATCTTTCACAAGAAAGAGATATGCTTACTTACAGTTACAGTACTTTATATTTACAAGTTGAAGATCCTCAAGTAATAAGGTTTAACTGTGAGGTGTCAATTACTGAAGGAGGACGTAAAGATATCAGCTAAAGCATTGGGGGACACATGAAAAGATGTGAAAGCGTTGTTGGTTAATGGGGGGAGGGGTGGCATGTAACTGGGTATGTAGAAAGTGAAAAGGGGGGGGGGAATAGCACACAAGGTGTTGTTATGCAGAGTAGGGGAAAGAGGGGATGGCATATTAGGGCTATCGTCTTTATTTTATCAACATACATTAAAAGAAAAAGAAATTGAAATATAATTTTAACTAACACAACATAAACTCTACCCACCCTTCCCATTAAAACCACGATCTTCACACACACTCACACACACGCACGCACACACACACGCGCACACACAAACACACACACGCACACACATCACGCAGACCAGACAACCTAAGATGCAGAAATAAAAAAACCCGCTGCATGTTATCTTGAGAACTATCGTTTGCTGTTGTTGTCTGTCTACCTGTCACTCTCCTGGGTGAGTAGTTACAGCCCCGCCCACTCATCTGACAGACGGATGTACAACATGGCGCCTGTTAGAAAAATATAAGCCTACCTCTGACCACTTCTATCTCTAACAAATGACGTGAATATTTTTAATAGACTTCAAACCTATGCATCGAATTTTTTTTTTGTTTTTTTTTTTTTACATAAGAGACTTAAGATAACAGAAAAAAATCTCAGCCCCTGATATTACGTTATTTCAATTGTTATGGCTTTATATATATATATATATATATATATATATATATATATATATATATATATATATATATATATATATATATATATATATATATATATATATTGCACTGTTGGTGTTGTTTCCCTTTGTTGTAGCACGGTAGTTGTTGTTTCCCTTGTTGTAGCACTGTTGGTGCTGTTTCCCTTTGTTGTAGCACTGTTGTTGTTGTTTCCCTTTGTTGTAGCATTGTTGGTGTTGTTTCCCTTTGTTGTAGCACTGTTGGTGTTGTTTCCCTTTCACAAGCCCATGTGTCCTAACAGGGCAGACGACATTAATTCGATTGACAGCCCCGGGCTGGTAGATGTCGAAATATCGGAGGGGGGGGGGGGGGTCGGGACCGTGGGTCTGCCTCACGTCTGGGTTAGATTATCGTTCTTTGATAGTATGTGTTCTGTTCTAGACTGACGTACGGCCACCTCTTAAGTGTACATGAATACCATAGAGGAACATAAAGCTGGTTAGAGATGTTAGTAGCCACACGATACGCTAGTCAAATACAGCTCAACTCTACTTCAACTTCCTTATTTGTGTCTGTTAGGTTACTACTTAAGTAATATAGATTGTGGGTTAGTAACAATACAGTTTGACATTTTTACCTTTGTATGTCTTTTAAGAAATACAGTTGTTCTTTATGGTTCCAGGAAAAAAAAAGCGTAACGGAAAAACGCGCAGCAGAAAGTTGCGTAAATAGACAAGTGCGCAAATACAAAATCAATACCTATACAATTTTATTTTGGTCTTTTTTTGTGCTAGAATTAACATGTGGTCAGTTTTTTGCTAAAGTCTTAAAATTATGGAGTTGAAAAACTATTCCTATGCGCATTTTATTTGCGTAGTTTTCAGTTGCGCAATAGTTTGTTACGCTTTCTTCCGTTGAGCTTATTTCTGATCACCATTTAAAACATGGCGACACGTGACAGCTACTTAAATACCTAGTGTCACGCCTAGCCTAACTTTTTATAACAACACTTTTGTCCCATGCATCGCGTAAAATGTTTTCTAACATTGTGTATACAACTATATTTCGGGGTGAAAAATTTTCTGTCTTTTTACAAGCTTTTATTTAACTTGCTTCCTCTGTCGTCAGTCTTCAGTCTGTCTATATCGAAACGCCCTTGTGAAATTGCAGGCATTTCTAACTGACAGATACGGTTCGTAGTTGGTACGTGGGTCAAGACATGAAGACAATGCATCGTGACAATCAATTTGACTTAATTGGTCTGCTAATTATTCGTTTTAAATTGTAATTATAGAGAATATATCCAACACAATAAAGTATTACGAGTCAACATTTTATGCGCCGTATTGACTCCGATTTCAGCCTGCTTTTCTTTTTTGATTTGCTTCCATAGCTTTTGACCATTCAAGAACAACTACAAAGCAGCAGTTGTTTGACTTTGGAGTTATCTCTATAAAATTTGCTGTACCCGGGTACCCTAGCTTCATCTGCCCGGGGGTCTGAACTTGGGACTATGGGTTCAGCAACTGTGAGCTTAAACCGAAAAGTCCCGAGCTCGAGTATATGTCGACCTTTTGTTTCACCGACATTTCAAGTCACGTGATCATGTTGGTAAACATTTCGCATATAACAATAACACGGGCTGAACGTTTAATGATGCCTATTCATACCACCCACCGCAGTCTTGCTGAACACAAAAAAAGGAGTTTGTGTAAAACGAAACTTGTTTTTGTTTTCGTTACACTAAGTGGGAGATCAAATCGAACAGCACCTGTCAATTAACTTTTTAACGAGCAACCCATTTTAAAAATAATTTTTTGTTTATTTGTTTACATGTCTGTGGGATGATTTTTATCTGCAGTTAACCACTTGTTTAAAGTGTTGTTATGAAATAGGTGGGATAAAAATTGTTGTAAAATTTCATAAGCTTAGGAACGGGAGGTGTAGAAGTTGTTTTTTTTTCACGTCCATATTATCTTTCTGACCCAGAATGGGATGCTCTGATGTTTTTAATTGATCTTATTTACTGTGTGGAATGTTTATTTTATTATATAAATATGATAAATATGTTAGTCTTTTCTTTTTTCACAACTCTGTGTCTGGATTTATACTTTAACAGGCTTATTTCCCTTGTTCCCTACCTTGTTCCACACTTTGTTCCCCAACAGGTTCCCTACCTTGCTCCGAACCTTGTTCTTTCTTATTCCCTACCTTGCTCCTTCCCTACCATGTTCCCCACTATAGTGGCAAGTGAAGTAGAGTTCACTTGTTTCTGTGACCTCGACATATTAAGAGATAGTGTGGTCAGCACTATGCCCAGCCGCCTTTACTTTCCTTAACGTGAGTTAGGTACCCATCAGAGTTGGGTGGACTCAGGGACGGTCTACTGACTTGAACCCGGATTCGAACTCGAGACTTACGGGTTAGCAGACCAGCTCCGTCCCCCTCGTTAGCAAAAACAAAATATCGCCTTCTAGTTTTAAAATTCCAACCTTTTTAAAAACATTATTACCTGAGGTTACCTTAGGTGCTCTGAGGTTACCTTTGGTTAACTTAGATTACTTAGGTTACTCTAGGTTACCTTATATTACCTGAGGCTACCTTAGGTTACTTTCGGTTACCTGAGTAAAAACGTGGTTCACAGATTTCGCATAACCACATTTCGGATACCTTAGTTTACCTAAGTTTGCTTTATGTTACCAGCGGTTACCTTAGCTTATCTGAGGTTACCTATGGTTACTTAGGCTACCTGAGTTTACAATAAGTTACCTGAAATTACCTCAGGTAGTTTCCTTAGGTCAACCTGTTCACATAAATTAGGCTATCAAACACCATTCCTAATGCTACACCATTAATCAAGATCGATAAATATATCACTGATTCCTTTAATATTACTACACATTAATCGATAACACGCACACAAGTAGATGCCACACCTCCGCCTCAACCAACATTTAAAGTGTCAAGCAGCCATTGCAGCGGAAACTGGTAATTTGACCGACGCCGCCCACGCCTTCCCATCTATTTATAGACTACCTACTCGATCATCAATGGCGTAGGCGTTTGAAAATTGTCGTCCTCGCGACAGCGTCGAAATTTCTAGTCACACAACCCCCGGGGGTGGGGGCGCTGTTCAGTCTGCAATTATTGCAGTTTATCAGCAACTTCTTGCATGGGGCTAACTATACGTGAGGGGGAGGGGGAGGTCTATAATTTGTTTGACAGATCTTACCCAGGCGTTCAAACAAAGCCGCCCGCGTGACTCTCTGCGACAGAGATGTACTCTCGAAACGGACGTGTTAGATACAGCAACATTGATTTTTTTGTTCACTACTCTCAAAACAAAATGGTTAAATAAATCAACATTGTTTTGAAGTGAATTTTTGCACTTGGTATGGGTACGGGTATATAACAATGTGAGTTGTGGAAGGATTTTTGTATACATGAAAGATTGTGACTTTGCGACGAGGTATGCAAGAATGTTAGGTTTTTATGTAGGATCCTTGTTGCTGGGGAAGAAGCATAGAGTAATCCCTTGCTACGTCGCGTTTCTTTTTTCGTGGCCTCAGTAAAATTCAAAATTGTAGAATTATCGCGTGCAAGTTTCCCACTCGCCAGCAGAAGGCGGGGAGTGTCTGCTCATTTAAAATCTGACGAAATGACGTCATCTGAGGAGCAGTATAGCTCGCATTAACCTGTGTAGATAATCATCTTCATCGTCTTCACCCTCATCGCCCTACACAGGTGTTTCATCGACATTTTAAAAAATCAAGGAAAGGGAAGCTAACGTTAGATGTGAGTTACGTACGTGAGATAGAGGTTAGGTTGTTACAAGAATAAAAGAGTTCTAAAACATATTTACATTATGTACACTTTAGTTACATCTAAGTATGCTACATACACCCCTCCCCACACACATACATACACACATACACACATATACACACACACGCGCGCGCACACAAACATACGCACGCAAACACACACACACTTAGGCACGTATCAAATTTATTTTATTTATACATCATTAAGGGGGTTATTTATACTATTAATATAACAAGTTTATAATTATTCTTTAATGTTCTAATGATAACATACACAATTATATACGGGTTCATATACACTTATTGATAATATACTTACATATAAAAATGCACGTATAGAGTGTAACACTACTTCGCCATTTTTCGCTTATCGCGACCGATTCTTGATTTTATTAACCGCGAACCATGAGGGTTGGTTTGAAGGCGTGGTCGGATGGTAGAGCATACGACTGCTAACCCGAAAGTCTCAAGTTCAAATCCCGGGTTTGTATCAGTAGAACGTCCACTGAGCCCACGCAGCTCTGATGGGTACCCAACTCCTGTTAGTGAAAGAAAAGGCGGCGGGATATATTGCTGGTCACATTATCCCTTCAAAGGTCGAGATCACTGAAGAAGGTAAACTCTGCTTCACCTGCCCCATGGACTCTCAGGTACGAAAGGTTACTTGACAGTACGAAAAATTACTTGAGAGTACGAAAGGTTACTTGACCTTACTTTACAACTGAGGTATGACTGTAGTTCAGTCTTCGTTTTATTGCGTTAGTTATAGTTAAGTCTAGCCGTGGTATACAGAGGATGTCGTATTGCGTGCATGTATATTCTAACCTCGTCAAGCCTCGTCTAGATTGGGAACAACGTGTACTTGAGTGGGCGTGTCATTTAAAAGTGTTCCATAAGAGAAGAACGAAACGAGATCAGCGATTCCTGTGGAGTTATTGCCCTTATTTTCTCGTTATGGAGTTGTATTGGAATCGAGTTTGGGAGTGGAATCCCTCTCACAGCTATTTATCTATCAAACATCGATGCGTTTGTCTAACCCAAAAAAAAAATTGTTTGTTAAATCAACATTAAGAGAGTTCTGTTATAAGGAGTTTAAACGCCTTCATTATTTAATATTGTTTTAAGGGGAGATAAATTGTAAGTAAAATTCAAACTACGTTAATGATGTTTGCAGTCCAGCCTGAAGTTAATTTGATACAGGGGGGGGGGATATTAAAATTGCGAAATAATTAAATTATGGGTCCTTAATGCAGTAGCAGCGACATAGCAATAATAAAGGGTGACCTAGCTTCAACATCAGAATGGTAAAGTGATGAGGGGAGATAAATGTGTGAGGCTAAAAAGGGGAGAGAAGCCTACATGATCATTTTATTGTTTAAGCGATCAACGTTATAACAATATCTTTCAGAAAACGTCAGCATTTTTATACCAGCAAAAATATGACATTAAATCAAATATAAAAAAAAAATATATTGTGTACACTTCAGAAAATAAGAACAGATAGTTAGTTCGAAATCGATCGGCGAATTGCTTTGTTATCACTTAAAACATAGCTCACGCCATTGCAGCATACGGGATAATGAGGAGTTAGTTAATATACTATGTTGCGAGTAGGACAAGATTAAATAAAGGGCACAATAAAAGGCAGACATTTCTTTAAGCCGACATTATAATATATTCGTGGTCGAATGGTAGAATGGTAGAACATTAGGCTGCTAACCCGAAAGTATCGAGTTCGGATCTTGGTTGGGCCTTACTTTGATAGGTACCTGGCTTATTTTAGGGAAAGTATAGACGGCTTGTCATAATCCTGACCACACCATCCCTTCATATTCCAAGGTCATAGAAACAGGTGAACTCTACTTCACTTGCCTCATGGACCGCCAGGTTAGAAAACACAATTTGACATTTGCCGAGGTCAAGAAACATAAACTATACTTCACCACCACAATAGACAGCTAGGTCTAAATAGGACTAATGTTTACATTCGTTAGAACGTATAATTACTTGTTTAATGAGGCCCTAGGTGAGCAGCACTAATTAACGGTGGATGTTTACGTAAGTTAGGACGGTTATCTACATCAATAATTGGGACCTATATTTACGGACGTTTGATGTCAAGATTTGGGACGTATATTTACGGAGGTTTGTTGGCAAGATTTGGGACGTATATTTACGGACGCTTTTTGTCAAGATTTGGGACGTATATTTACGGACATTTGTTGGCAAGATTTGGGACGTATATTTACGGACGTTTTTTGTCAAGATTTGGGACGTATATTTATGTACGTTTGTTCACAAGATTTGGGACGTATATTTACGGAAGTTTGATGACAAGATTTGGGACGTATATTTACGGACGTTCGTTGACAAGATTTGGGACGTATATTTACGGACGTTTTTTGTCAAGATTTGGGACGTATATTTACGGATGTTTGTGGTCAAGATTTGGGACGTATATTTACGGACGTCTGTTGACAAGATTTGGGACGTATATTTACGGACGTTCGTTGACAAGATTTGGGACGTATATTTACGGACGTTCGTTGACAAGATTCGGGACGTACACGCACGAAGACTTGCCAGATCCACTCCCACGCATGTATTGGACATCGATATCCCAGAATTCCGCGACGCCACCGGAACTCTCATTGGCAGCGTTTACCTCCAAGATGGCTGACGCTGCTCCCTTGTCACGTGATAATCACTGCAATCACCCATCGATCACTGTCGCATTTGGCGGTGCCTGAATTAACGAGACACACGAAGATTTTACACGCCCCAGTGAATTTGGTGGGGGAAAAAAAGTGCTGAGCTGGCAAATTAATTTTTCTGGAATGTAATGCGCGCCTGTTCCAGAGAGAATGTCATTATTCCTTGAATAATTGAGATTGGAATGTATTGTTTAATTCGAGTTATTTGGGGGGTAAATTGGAAAGGCGAATTTTTAAAATTTCTTGTAGTTAACCTTAAGAACTTTTCAGTAAAATGTGCATATTTGACAGAAACATAGAGTACATGTTAATTTTAATACATTTGTTACCTCCCCTAAACTAACATTGTTTTATATATTGTCTCCCATTTGCTTCATGTTATAAGTTAAGCCAATCATTACCTCCCTTGTCTTATACTGCCTTTAGACTCGTCTTTCCCTTTGGATCAAATACCCCCCCCCCCCCCCCCACAGCCTTATTTTAGATTTATCAAGATGTCTGGTACATAAAAAGTAACAAAACGTGCAAGAAAGAAATAATGCGCCTACTTCAAACTGTGTTGGTTTCATTTGCCCAAGGGAAATAACTTTATTTTGATTTTTTAAAAAAAACTTTTCACTTGCTACCGGAATATTTTTTTTTAGAATTTTTGACACCGAGTCATTAAGATCGATAATCTTGTAAGTTGGTTATAGAAGACTTTTATATCAGACATCAGACTATAACCATTATAACAGTTACACATATACACGAACGTACGCACTCATATGATACCCTCTTTCACTAAGGAAGTTGAATCAAACAGACGGCATGGGGTGTATAATGCATATTTCTTAATCTCTATTGCCACTAAGCAATTTCTTTTTTGTATCTCAATTGCCACTAAGCAATTTCTTTTTTTTATCTCAATTGCCACTAAGCAATTTCTTTTTTTTTATCTCAATTGCCACTAAGCAATTTCTTTTTACTTTCTCGTATATACGAAGTATAGAGAAAGTCTTGTAATCGTGCAAAAAAAATAAAAAAAATCGAGAATTTTACAAATCTCGACGTTTTACATCTCACTGATACGGAAAAACATAATTTTGCAATCTTGTCCGTATGTCTGTGTGTCTGTCTGTGTGTCTGTCTGTCTGTCTGTCCGTGTGTAAACACGATAACTTGAGTACCGTTACAGCTAGGTTGATGAAATTTCATATATAAGTATTTTATCAAAATCGTAGATCCGTATCAACTTTTGAGCGATTTCCGATAACCGGAAGTGGTACTTTTCCTACTTTGAATTTTTCAAAAGCCTATAACTTGAGTACTATTTAAGATAGATAAATGAAATTTCACATGTAAGTAAAAGATCTAATTTTCTACCTTCTATTAAATTTTGAGTAATTTCCGTTGACTGGAAGTAGTAATTTACGCTACTTCCGATTTCTCAAAAAACTAATGTAAATTTTAAAAGTACTAATAATATTGCGCACTATTATGCGCTTTTTTATTTGGCGTTTACTTGGTGTGCAATTAATTTGTCTACGAGATTTTATTCTATTTTTAAAACTTTAAGTATTTAAAATGGATTAAAAATCATGTCTACAGCCCGAGTTCCTATCCCCTGTTATTTTATATAAGAATATTCGAGAAAGTTTAGGGGAGATCACTCCCGGTTTATTTTATCTCTATTGCCACTAAGCAATTTCTTTTTTTTTTCTAAATTGCCACTAAGCAATTTCTTTTTTATCTAAATTGCCACTAAGCAATTTCTTTTTTTTTATCTAAATTGCCACTAAGCAATTTCTTTTTTTTATCTAAATTGCCACTAAGCAATTTCTTTTTTTATCTAAATTGCCACTAAGCAATTTCTTTTTTTATCTAAATTGCCACTAAGCAATTTCTTTTTTTTATCTAAATTGCCACTAAGCAATTTCTTTTTTTATCTAAATTGCCACTAAGCAATTTCTTTTTTTATCTAAATTGCCACTAAGCAATTTCTTTTTTTATCTAAATTGCCACTAAGCAATTTCTTTTTTTATATCTCTATTGCCACTAAGCAATTTCTTGATCACTATGGCCTACATTAAAAAGTATTTTGGCCAACTATGGATGTGACTTTAACTTCCACAAAAATATTTTTAACGTAACGTAACATTTTAAATAGATTATCTTTGAAATAAGAAACTTAACTTGTAAATGCTGATATAGGTTAGCTGTAGCTAAGAAGTTGTTAAACTATAGTCGAGTAAAAGGTAAGTGATATGTAAGTTTTAGATACTTTTTAGTTAGGTTTAGGTAAGGTTTGGGTACAGTTTAGTTAAGGTTTAGTTTAGCTTTGGGCAAGGTTTAGGTAAACATTAAGTAAGGTTTTGTTAAGCAAAAAGTCGAGTATAGGTAAGCTTTAGGTATGCTTTTGGTATGGTTTAGAAAGGCTTAGGTAAAGTTTAGGTAATGTTTAGGTTAGCTTTTGGTAGGGTTAAGGTTAGATTTTAGGTAATTTTAAGTAAAGTTTAGGTTAGCTTGGGGTAGGTTTAAGGTTAAACTTAGGTAAAGTTTCGGTAATGTTTAGGTTAGCTTTAGCTAAGGTTTAGGTAAAATGTATGTAAATTTTAGGTAAAGTTTAGGCAACGGTTAGGTAAGGGTTAGGTAAACTTTATGTAAAGTTTAGGTAATGGTTAGGTTAGCTTTAGCTAAGGTTTAGATAAACTTTATGTAAAGTTTAGGTAATGTTTAGGTTAGCTTTAGCTAAGGTTTAGGTAAACTTTATGTAAAGTTTAGGTAATGTTTAGGTTAGCTTTAGCTAAGGTTTAGATAAACTTTATGTAAAGTTTAGGTAATGTTTAGGTTAGCTTTAGCTAAGGTTTAGGTAAACTTTATGTAAAGTTTAGGTAATGTTTAGGTTAGCTTTAGCTAAGGTTTAGGTAAACTTTATGTAAAGTTTAGGTAATGTTTAGGTTAGCTTTAGCTAAGGTTTAGGTAAACTTTATGTAAAGTTTAGATGAGCTGTAGATGAGCTCCACCGTGTGCATGCAAGTCTTTGACGACCTGGTTACCTGGTTCTGGTTCATTGAGCGCCGCTTCTTTGATCTTGATAAAACACCTGAACCCCAACCTTAGATCACGTGACATCGTAATCTATTTAAAGATGTAAAAAAAAAACATACGTTATCTGAGATGGCTTTCACGGACGTTTTTCTTGTAAATATAATACCATATCGTGTCGAAATTTTCGTGGGTTTTTTTG
Source organism: Physella acuta (assembly GCF_028476545.2). Taxonomy (NCBI): domain Eukaryota; kingdom Metazoa; phylum Mollusca; class Gastropoda; family Physidae; genus Physella; species Physella acuta. The sequence goes on along the minus strand of NW_026732548.1, from coordinate 155,204 downwards.
TTTTAATCTAATATATCGCCAAAATATTTTAATACAAAACAGCGTAGCAGAGAAAATGTAGAACGCTTTATAAAACTTGAAAAAAAAATTAGATTTTTGAAATTCGAAAAAAAAAATCTCTATCCACTCCAGATACTTTATTTTTAACACACCTGATCCATCATAGCTAAAATTTTATTATAAAACACACCTGGTCTACGCTAGAAGTTAAAACAAATAAGAAAGATCTGCGCGAGATGATCATATTGTAAAATCACGTGATCTACACTTGTATAAGGGTTCGGAGCAGTTACAACTAGCGGAGATACTGGGGATACAAAAAAAAAAGGTTTGTAAATCTTAGTGTCGGAGGAAAAAAGGAACTACATTAGCAAAATATTGTGGCTAATAAATTGAATAAAAGGGGCTACATTAGCTAAATATTGTGGCTAATAAATTGAATAAAAGAGGCTACATTAGCAAAATATTGTGGCTAATAAATTGAATAAAATAGGCTACATTAGCAAAATATTGTGGCTAATAAATTGAATAAAAGAGGCTACATTAGCAAAATATTGTGGCTAATAAATTGAATAAAAGAGGCTACATTAGCAAAATATTGTGGCTAATAAATTGAATAAAAGGGGCTAGCGGTAGAGAGCTGGACTGCTAACCCGTAATTCTCGAGATCGAATCCGGGTTCAAGTCAGAAGACCGTCCCTGAGTCCACCCAACTCTGATGGGTACCTAACTCAAGTTAGGGAATGTAAAGGCGGCTGGGCATAGTGCTGACCACACTATCTCTTCATATGCCGAGGTCACAGAAACAAGTGAACTCTACTTTACTTGCCCCATAGACCGTCAGGTTTGAAAGGGAAACTTTTTTTTTTTACTTTAGCAAAATATTGTGGCTAATAAATTGAATAAAAGAGGCTACATTAGCAAAATATTGTGGCTAATAAATTGAATAAAAGAGGCTACATTAGCAAAATATTGTGGCTAATAAATTGAATAAAAGAGGCTACATTAGCAAAATATTGTGGCTAATAAATTGAATAAAAGGGGCTAGCGGTAGAGAGCTGGACTGCTAACCCGTAATTCTCGAGATCGAATCCGGGTTCAAGTCAGAAGACCGTCCCTGAGTCCACCCAACTCTGATGGGTACCTAACTCAAGTTAGGGAATGTAAAGGCGGCTGGGCATAGTGCTGACCACACTATCTCTTCATATGCCGAGGTCACAGAAACAAGTGAACTCTACTTTACTTGCCCCATAGACCGTCAGGTTTGAAAGGGAAACTTTTTTTTTTTACTTTAGCAAAATATTGTGGCTAATAAATTGAATAAAAAGGCTCCACCAACAATATACTGGGGCTTAAAAAATTAATATTAAGGCTACATTAGGAAAATCATGGAGTAAATAGTTAAATAGATAGCTAAAAAGTTGTTAGTACCGAATTAAGAAATACATTTTTTAGAGCAGAATTTAATTTTACTAGGCATGCTGCCCAGCTTCGCTTAGGCTTTCGAAAACATTGAGAATTTGAATGCTTAATTAATTCGCCCATATAAGGCGCCGGTCAGTCGAGGTCAGTTTTGACCCCCTCATCGTAGACTTTTCGGCCAACCGGCCCCCGTGTTCTGTCGCCCCAAGGCAAGATCCTGTCAAATTTAATTTGAAGCGCCTGCGGCGCCGGGAAGTGCCCTCTCGGGCACCCGACAACTTAGCTTTATATATTATAGAGATTAGCAAATTGCATAGATAAACAAAGATTTCAATAAAGTAATTAAGGCCTGAAATACTTTAGTATAGAAATGTATTATTTGAATAGATTCTAGATCTAGGTAGGGTCTACATCTCTAGATCTAGAATCCAAATAGATAAAATAATTTTTTAAAGTTTAGGCCGAGAAAATCGTATTGTATACATTTCATAGCGTACATAGCTCTAAATCATATTTGAATGAAATAGTTCATTTTTTAAAATTCTAAACTCGGTAGATGACGTCATCAGTTTCGTGCTCTTTTTTTAGTGTAAACCAGGGGTCTCCAAACTTTTCAGTCCGAGGGCCGCATTAGCTATCAAATTTCAGTTCGGGGCCAGTTTCTTCCAGGCATGTCTTTGATTTTTCTGGGCAAACTTCCTCAGCCATTACCAACAAACGATTTTTTCTTGGACAAAAAGATCTCCGCGGGCCGGATGAGAGGACTTCGCGGGCCGCATCCGGCCCGCGGGCCGTAGTTTGGAGACCCCTGGTGTAAACAATAAGCGACGTCATTGTTAATTGCGTTCTTGTCCCAAATTTAAACACTTTTCCGGTTGCATAAATAATACTGTTTCTCTACATTCGAATACGCCTTTATTTTTTATTTTTCTTCTTTAAATAACATTGTGGTTATACATTTAAAACATCTAACATATTATTTTCAACAAAAGTCCGTATAAAGTTCTTCATATATCGCTGCCCTTTCTGACGTGATGTCCGGCGAAAATATTTTGCGGACAGACAGAGAGAGAGAGAGAGAGGTGCGAACGTGGCCCATTATAGATTTAGATTGAAAACGACTGAAACTTGTATTCTTAAATAAAAGAGTTACATTAGCAAAATATTAGGCTACATTCTTAAACATAAAGACAACATTAGTATTATTTTGTGACTAAAACTAAGTGAAATATAAGGGCTAAAGAGCAGAATATATTGTCTAAACATATTAAAACATATGGACTAAAGGCATGAGTGTCTATTGTGTTTAGAAGACGCGGTGTTTACTAATCTTGTAGCTGCAACAAAAAGATGGCATTTTTGTTATCAGGTTCAATGTCAGCATACTGTGATATTTGTATCGCTAGCTCCTATTGACGTCTTGTCGTGTTCACTTAAATGTAAACAAACTCAAGGCACTTAGAGTGATCGCCCCTGAGGTTTATACTTACAGTGTCTAAGCGAGAGAACTAATTATATCACTGCTTGAAGGCTTAGACTTTAGACTATGGTGGTTTATTATCCGTGTTCTAGCTATTTGACTGAAAATTGTATGAATAGAGGAGGGAGAACGACACACACACACATAGAGAGAGAGACGGGGGAGGGGGGGGGGGGTTAAAAAAGAGAGTAGGAGGGAGAAAGGAAAGGAAAAAGAGGAGGAAATTGGAATAGAAGAGCGGGTAAGTGAGAGATGGAAAGAGAAAGAAAGGAAGTGAAAAGAAGACAGAATGACAAAGATAAAAAAAATAGGAAGAGAGAGAAATAGAGAAACAGAGGAGGAGAGAAAAATACAGAGTGAGAGAGAGAGAGAGAGAGAGAGAGAAATATAGAGGGAAAAGAGAAAAATGAAGATTCAAATATATATATATATATATATATATATATATATATATATATATATATATATATATATATATATATATATATATATATTCATATATATATGCATATATACATATGAGATAAAAAAACTGCAGAGTATGCGAGAGCATATAAGTTAGTATTGGATATGTAATACTTAATCCTTGTCTACGTTGTGCGTGAATGTTTTTATTTACTGTGGCCAGCCCTTTTAGTTTAATGTTCTAAACACATGTTAATCAATTGTTTTAATTAGTTGTCAGCCTAATCTTGTAACTGTTTTAATATTAGCCTAACTCAGCTGCAAGACGATGGAATAAGTGTCTAATTAATTAATCAACACCAATTAGAAAGTGCTTTGCGTGTAGGTAGGATTAGCTAATGCCAGAAATTAACAGCAGGTAATTATCTAATTAAACAATTACAAAAACGTTATGATAACAAGCTATCAAATTATAAAATTAACATAAATTGTTATCTATTTTTTTAATGCAAAAGCTAAGGTCGCTTGAGAAATTTTTTGAGTTAGAACTTTCATGAGATTTTATGATGAAAAATGTGGTTTGTATATAGATAGGTGGTTGATGTTTGAAGATGCAGTTTATGTATAAGGTTGTGGGTGATGTATAATGTGCTTGCGATAGAAAATGTGGTTTATGTATAATGATGTTGGTTGTAAAATATGTGAAGATGTGGCTATGTATACAGTTGTGGTAAATGTATAAATATGTGGTTAATGCATAATGATATGGTTTATGTATACGGAGGTGGTTGATTTTTAAAGATGCAGTTTATGTATACGGATGTGGCTGATGTATAATGTAGTTGAGATTGAAAATATGATTTATGTATAATGATGTGGGTTGTAAAATATGTGAAGATGTGGCTATGTTTAAAGTTATGGTAAATGTTTAAATATGTGGTTTATGTATAATGATCTGGTTTATCTACTAAAATGTTGGTTGTATATATGTGAAGATCTGGCTATGTATAAATATGTGGTTTATGTATAAAGAAGTAGTTTACGTATAGATAAGTGGTATATGTATAAATATGTGGTTTTTGTATAGATAAATGGTTTATGTATAAATATGTGGTTTATGTATAGATAAGTGGTTTATGTATAAATATGTGGTTTATGTATAAAGATGTGGTTTAATTTTTAAAGAAGTTTAAAGCTGTGCTTTAAGTTGAAAGAAATGGCTTGTTCGTTGTCAATTTAAAAGCTGCATATTATGTTATTATATTACGATATTATATCATATTATAAGTACAACATAACGAGTGTTAAACTAGTTTCAGCTATAATGTTGTCTGGCTTGTGATTGCGCAAAAGAAGGGATTTGTTAAGTGGCTTTAGAAAAAAAAAATTTAACAAATAATAAAAAACAACACACAACTTGTTACATTGAAAGTCTTTGTTATAACTGGAAGAGACATGCTTGACGGAAAGATCAAAAGTTGGATTTTCTGGAAGCGTTCACTTCATTTGAAAAAAATAAAAAAATAAACGAAACGAAATTAAACCCGAGTACAAGAATTTCTTCACGGATTGCGGGATCAAAAAGAGTTAGGCTTGTCTTAATCCTACAGATGCAAATAATTTAGGGAAGAAAATCCACGGGAAAAATCAATTCACGACGAGGGCATTTTTTTTCCCTCCAACTTGCTCATATTTTGGTTCTGTCTCTAGATTTGCCCAACGCTGTTTAGAAGAAAAAAAAAAGAGGGACAGATTCAAAGGGGAGGCTATGATTAAATTACTCGGAATGAATTGATGCTCGCCCCTGACGGTTTGGTTTATTATTTGTAACTAGAGAAATTGCTCGGGGAATAAGAGCAAGCTTGTGGCTTGTCGTGTTGGATAAAGGCGTCACTGCGAGGTGTGTAAATATTGGTGTGTTGTGTAGAGGGGGTATAGAGGTGTGTAAATATTGGTGTGTTGGGTTGAGGGGGTAAAGAAGTCTGTAAATATTGGTGTGTTGTGTAGAGGGGTATAGAGGTGTGTATATATTGGTGTGTTGTGTAGAGGGGGTGTAGAGGTGTGGACATATTAGTGTGTTGTGTAGAGGGGTATAGAGGTGTGTAAATATTGGTGTGTTGTGTAGAGATGTATAGAGAAGTGTAAATATTGGTGTGTTGTGTAGAGGGGGTATAGAGGTGTGTAAATATCGGTGTGTTGTGTAGAGGGGGTATAGAGGTGTGTAAATATCGGTGTGTTGTGTAGAGGGGGTATAGAGATGTGTAAATATTGGTGTGTTGTGTAAAGGGGTATAGAGGTGTGTAAATATTTGTGTGTTGTGTAGAGGGAAATAATGTACTCGATTTATTGCGGTGTGTTGTGGTGTTGGGGGTGGGGATATCGAAGAGAAACAATTGGAATAAGCTCAAGAGGGATTAGTAGGGTGAGAGGGAGAGAGGGTTTAAGAGGGATTTGCATATATTTGAATAAAGGAAGGGAGGAGATGGGAGTAAGGGCATTCAAAGGTCAAGGATTTTTGTTATTTGGTGTGTGTGTGTGTGTGTGTGTGTATGGACAAGCTGGTTCTAAATGTTCGATAGGTGGATCAATGGATGGATGGATGGATGGATGGATGGATGGATGGATGGATGGATGGATGGATAGATAGATGGGTGGATGGATGGATGGATATATGGATGGATGGATGGATGGATGGATGGATGGATGGATGGATGGATGGATGGATGGATGGATGGATGGATGGACGGACGGACGGACGGACGGACGGATGGACGGACGGACGGACGGATGGATGGATGGATGGATGGATGGATGGATGGATGGATGGATGGATGGATGGATGGATGGATGGATGGATGGATGGATGGATGGATGAATGGATGGATGGATGGATGGATGGATGGATGGATGGATGGATGGATGGATGGATGGATGGATGGATGGATGGATGGATGGATGGATGGATGGATGGATGGATGGATGGATGGATGGATGGATGGATGGATGGATGGATGGATGGATGGATGGATGGATGGATGGATGGATGGATGGATGGATGGTAGAACTGATAAAAGGATAAAAGGATGAACGGTTGGATGGGCAAGCGGTGGGCTGGTTTTGATTATCGAAAAAGAAAATCTTTCTTTTTATTCTTTGACTTACTATTCCTCGTATTTCAGTCAGTTCAGTTATATAATAATATACCACTTTACAAGTAACCATATATCTGCCAACCATCTCTTTTTCTATTTTCTACTTACAAAACCTGTAAAAATCTTGCCTAATCAAACTGCAAGAAAAAAAATTAAAACCCAGTTCGGCGCTTTTAAACAATGTCTGAGAGTTCGAATCAATTTTTCATGTATAATTATGTGGACGGAAATATAAAAGACACACTACAGGCGCCTGATTTGCTTCGAAGTTCTTTTTTAAGGACATTTGTTTTTTAACATCGAAATACCTAAAGCAAATTACGTGTAATTGTTTTGATTGCTTTTTTTTTATTTTTTTTTTATTTCTTGGTCGTAGTTTATCTTGTTTCAATATGCATGGGAATAATTAGGTAAAGTCTGGAACATTGTTCAAGAAGTCATTATCTGAAAGCTATGTTGTTGTTTATAAAACGTGTGGATCTAAAACTTGGTTCTTGAGCTATACGTTCTGGAAATTATTGTTCTGGAACTTATTGTTCTGGAACATCTAGTACTTGAGAATATGGAACTTGAGGATTTAGAACATTTTATTCTAGAACTTATGGTTCTGGAACTTGAAGTTCTAGAATTTTTGGTTCTAGAAATCGTGGTTATGTAACTTGCTTTATGGTACTGCTGAAATTTAAAGACAAGACAGTTTTTTTTAGAATTTTTGTTTTGGATATTTTTTTAGCCAGTCTATTTACCGAGATATTTTTTTATATCAGCTGACTAGTAGTTGTAGGTTGAACTAGGTAGTCTGATGTTGGTTCTATGTAACGTGTAGACTTGATCTGGGTTGTTTTTAAAACTACTGAACTCTCAAGGAAATTGAATTAAACGTGAAACTGGCTGGCCTAATAAATATTTATTGGATTTCAATTTATTCACCTAATTAGATGTGTTGGATACCGCGAATTTTTCTTTCCATTTGTCCACAGTGTAGTAAGTTTTCTTTGCAACCAGTGTTTCTTCCAGACTTTTTTCTCCGGGGGGGGCACTTGAAATTTTCGGGGGGGGTGGGGGGGGGCGGTAGACTTTCTTCGGGGGGGGGGGGGGGGGCGGACACTGTTAAAAGTATATATTTTCTATATAAATTACATAAATGTCATTTCGTTCGGGGGGGGGGGGCACAGTGTAGTAAGTTTTCTTGTCATTTGGCCACAGTGTCGAAGGTTTTCTCGTAATTTGGCCACATAGTCTTTATTTTTCTTGCTATTTCTTGCTATTTAGCCACAGTATCCCAAACAAACTCGGCCACGCAGAAAATCTCGCCACTCCGGTTTCAGCCCTAACGAAACCGACATGGGACATCGAGCCACTACTCGCGACTTCCGGTCTGACACTTGGCTGTGCTGACGTCTGCTTTTTCAGCACGGGCGGCCATTTCCGGTCTCAGCCGTGTCACGAATAACTGACCAATCAGGCAGTGACGAGAGAAGAAATGGTGGAAGAAATATCGGTAGAAAACAAATACAACCAAGTAGTTTGATCGAAATTTTATAGTATTACATTTAAAAAATCAAATAAAATTAAACATCAGGAAAAAAATGTGTAAAAATAAAATATGTACAAATGTTACTTGATGTTGAAAGGTATATGTGGGGCTTGATAGCAGGATTACTATTTTATAAGAAATAGGAAAGGTATTATTAAAAAAGTAGGGTATTATTATATTTATGTTTAATCAGTCGCATTCTTAAAACCGGATCATAACTTTTGGTGATATATATATATATATATATATATATATATATATATATATATATATATATATATATATATATATATAACAATAAGTATATATATATATATATATATATATATATATATATATATATATATATATGTATATATATATATATGTATATATGTATATATATATATGTATATATGTATATATATATATATATATATATATATATATATATATATATATATATATATATATATATATATATATATACTTATTGTTAAAGCTTTAAATGGCAGTAGTCAGACAAAGGACGATAGTATTTAGTAAAGAAGACAAGTAAATACTCTTACATGTAATCCCCATCATACAGTTTACATCTGTATTTACTTGCTACGCTACTAAATCTAAAATATAAATGTTTCTTAAGTTTTCAACCACTGTCCATTGTTCTATGATAGACTGTTCAGTTTATGAAACAAGTTTTCTAATGGGAGAGAAAACGTACCAGCCTTTCGAACAGGGCATACACATTTTCCCCCTTTAATATACACCGAATTAAAAGACATCATCTTGTCGGTCCGGGCATACAAATTGCCTCCCTTCTGTTTGATTGATAGATCTACATCTACGTCACCAAATCCCAGATGAAGGCGTTCTCTTGCCTGACAGGACGCATGCGCAGTCGTGGTTTGAAAAATCGTACATCCGGTTTTAGATTGAACTCGCCATATGCGTAACCTGCACCGATTTTTATCGCGAGGCAGAGAAATTGATGATAGGATCTGGTGAAGTTTTAAGGCGCGCGGTGGATTTCTCGTGTTGAAAGGTGCGGTTTAGATGCGGTGTTTAGTGCGCATTTTATAAATGTGGTATTTGATGCGTAATGTGTGATGTTGCGTTTGAGGCGCATTTTCTAAATCGGTTAATTAATGCGTACTTTAAAATATGTAGTTTGGTGCTCTTTCGAAGATGTGGTGTTTAGAGTGCACTTTGAGATGGGGGAAATCGGCGTGCGCTGGTGTAAATATTTACAAAGTTCAATGGCGTATCTTGACAATTTAGAATAATATACTAATATTGTTTGTTGTGTATTTTGTATGTCCCTTTCAAAAGAGAACCGTTTAGACTATCCTTTATTTTCCAAATTATAAAAATTATTTTCCAAATTATATATATATATATATATATATATATATATATATATATATATATATATATATATATATATATATATATATATATATATATACTTCACGTATTTCTATAGCTGAGTTCGACATTGCAAAATGTTTGGTCCACATTATGTTCAGCAGCCGTTGCTGTTGTAGATATTAGTCAGGTTCCCATCAAAGTTGGGATGATATCATGGACGCCCTAAAGACACTACCGCAGGAGCCATACCCAAGACTGAGGTTAGATACCGTCCGCTCTACTGCTCGACCACCCTGAAACACGGAAACTTGCAATAAAAGAACTTCTGCGTGGGTTTATTCTTGAGAGTTAAGCTATCTGCGATATGGACAAATTCTCTCTCCCCTCCGTCTCTTTCTCTCTCTCTCTCTTTTTCTCTCTCTATCCGTCTCTCCTTCTCCGTCTCACCCCCCTGCGTTTCTCCGTTTCTCTCTCTCTCTCTCTTCGTCTCTTTCTCTGTCTCTCCTCATCCGTCTCTCCCAGTCCATCTCTCTCTCATTCTCTCCATCTCTCTCTCTCCTTCTCTCTCGATCGCATACGTTTATAACAGCCTCAAATTCTTGTTCATTAAGCAATCAGATTGGAGCAGGGTTAAGTATCGAGCATTTCTCTCACCCAGGTTACCAGCCGCTAAAAACATGAGTTTTAGCCAAATATCCCCCCCCCCCCCCAACTCCAGTTCATCGCATCACCTGGTTTGGGGTTGCTCCGGTCAGGGGATGACCAAAGGTCCCGAGCTCGGGTTCCAAACTCGTGACCTTCGGGGCAGCAAGCGCGCGGGGCCCACCCAGACCATTTATTGTTCTTATATTATAATTTAACCTCTTTTTAAAAAACCCAGTATTTTAGTTAAAACAGTCTTCCAGGAAATATTTTTATAAAAGTTGAATTTCGGTCCAATAAAAAAGTCCTTGAACCACTTTTCCCTCAGAAAAATCACTCCGCCTTCCTGTGTAATCAAACAATGCTCAGATTTATTTGCGGAAGTTCCGTAGCAGACGGATTAGCAAGTCTCGTTTTGGCAAATTACCCAAGATCCCGTTGTTTTCCGTCTTGTGACAGAGAATCTACTTGAAATAACGGTCAATGTATTAGTGGGGCCGTTTTCATTGTGTTGGGCTCAATAGTTGATTTTTTAAATCTTTTTCTAAAAGAACAGACATACATCATCCGCTAATTTTAAATAAAAGAAATTACATTGAGGTAGAAAAGACAAATTTTTAAAAATACAATATATTAGAGGGAAGTACGAAAGACAGTTTTTAAATAAAAAAAAATTATATAGGTAGGGAGAAACGGACCGTTTTTAAATAAAATATATTATAGAGAGATATAAAAGACTAAATTATTAAATGATATTTTGGTAAAGAAAGGCTGTATTTAAAAAATAAAATGAAATAATGTTATATTGCAGTGTTTCCTTTAGACTTTTTTCTTCAAGGGGCGGGGCACTTGAAATTTTTGGGTGGCGGACTAAAATTTCCGGTGGGGAGTGGGACGACGACGACGACGACGACGACACTGGTAAAAGTATATATTTTCTATATGCATTTTATGTTTCGGGGTGGGGTGGGGAGGGGGGGGGGGTGTGTGGTGCGGCTCCGGCTCTGCCCCCCCCCCCCCCGAAGAGATGCCTAGAAGAAACTCTGTTATAGTTGGGTAAAGAAAAAAAACACAGTCCTAATACGTAATAAGAACTGTCCAAACTCGCAATAGGTGAAGTAGATTCCTCGTGTTTCTATATACGGTGTAAAAGTGCATGCAAGAGATGGATATTGTTTGGATGATTTCATTTCTGCTCACAGCTGGATCGACGTTACGGCTGGTTGGTTTCAGGAGCGGGTTGGCTATGGTACGTCATGGTCGGATGACAGAGCGTACGACTTACTAACCCGAAAGTCTCGAGTTCGAACCCCGGGCTAGACTCCACCCAGACTATGATACGTGCCTGACTCGCGTAGGGGATTGTAAAGACGGTTGGTAACTATGCTGACCAAACATCCTTTTTTTCATATGACGAAGTCAAAGAAACAGATGAACTCTACTTCACCTGCCCATATGGACATTAAAGTGTTAAGTAAAATACTTTGTTCATTTAACAATGAACGAAGATTCAACAAATCCGAATCACATTCACAAAAGGTTCTATACCTAACGCTGTATATCCCCCAGATCTTTGAGAATACTTTACAGTATGCTTGGTCAGGTTTCTCTATATTCTAATGCACTTCAAGTAAATCCTACCCCCCTCCCCCCCAAAAAAAAAATCAAAGCTGTCCGTCTTGATTTGGCAGGAGAAGGTTAAAGGTTCAGACGGACTGGTAAAAACCCTCATCTTGACCACTAGGGTATGTAAATGTGTCTGGTCCTGGTAGAAGTCTGGACCCGGGGCGGGGGTGATGGGGTGGGGGGGGGGATATTGTGTTACTGACCTCATATTGGTACGTTTAATGACGGGCGTGTTTGGTGGCTATGAATAAAGTGCCAGTGTAGTTTTTTGGGTGCCAAGTGGTTAGCCGTACCCATGTAATTGTGTGGCAGTATAGTTGAATTATTCATTCAAACATGTGCGTTAAATTCTACTTATCTTTGTACTAACTCTAACTCTTAACCTTTATTCTAACCCTAACCTTAACCGTAAGCTTAACATTAGTTACTATGTATACGTAGTTTATTTCAATTTGTAATATTTTGCAATTTTAGTCTGACCTAATTAGCCCTTCTTAACACAAATCTTAATCCAAACTTTTACTTTCTCCCTGACTCCAAAAAAGTTAAAATTTAATTAAACCTAAAGCCTAATCACGAACAACAGCTGAAATCATTTGAACCTTTAATTTATTTATTTTTGTTTTGTTTAGCTAGGTAGAAACTTGAACTCTAGCTCCCATGTGCCGACCACAACTTGACAAAGGAAGTTACTGTGACAAGTTTTAGGAAGTACAATTTTGAGACTATCCTGCTTGCTTAGATTCGTAACCCCCCCCCCCCCCCACACACACACACACGCACCCACCTCAACGAAAGTGTAATATAGATATAGCAATGATACTTTGAGAGGGGTTCGATTATGGTTTATAAACATATCTCGATTACGATTATCCGAACGTGAAATGACTTTTGTCGTCTGGCTGACGTAATTTGGGTGACCCATGCAATACGTCTGCCTGTCTGTCCGTCCGACCGTCTGCCTGTCTGTCCGTCCGTCTGTCTGTCTGTCGGTCAGTTCATTTATCTGTCTTTAGTGGAGAGATGACTTCCGTCATTGGCTCCAGTCAAGTAGAACCACAGTCCTGTCAGTCAAGTTGACTGAATCTGATCTTCTTTTAGAAAGGTTGACTTGGGTACACATTGACAGACATATATACATAATGCATCCATACGTAATTAAATGCAGGCACCGATTCACATCCACATATACACAAGGAATGACTGTATATATGTATGTATGTATGTGTATGTATGTTTGTGTTTGAGTGTATGTACGAGTATGGATATAAGATGCGTGTTTATAGTGTGCATGTAAATAAGTATGTATGTGTGTTTATGTGAGTAAGGGTGTAAAAAAGAGTACTTGTATATGCGCGTATATGTCTGCATGAGTTGGTGTGTGTATGTATGTGTATGTGTACGAGAGTGCTTATGTGTCTATGTAGGTTTGTAAATGTAAATGCATATATTGGTGTTTATGTAAATGTGTGTATGTATGTGTAGGTGTGAATGTATATGTATGTGTTTATATGTGTATCGGGTACATGTACGTGTGTAATTTCGTTCCATATCTACCCTAAGACAATCTTCTCAAAAAGCGTGAGAGGGAAGAAAAAAATCATTTGATTGGCTGTCGTTAATCACGTGGAGTTTAAAAATAGACGTGTGATGGCGGAACTAAATTGATGCTCTAATGACAAGTTGTCTGTATATAAAATTACCCATCGCTTTAAACTCCTGGAGCTTCGACGTTTCTCTTAAGCTCTGGAGCTTCAATGCTTTTCTCAAGGTCTAAGAGATTTAATGCTTTTTATAAATACTTTTAATTTAAGTGGGAGATGGTTTTATGTTACCAAAGGGATTCACTTACATCCAAACGTGGGAGATGGTTTTATGTTACCAAAGTGATTCACTTACATCCGACGTAGAGATATCCTGCCCGTCTACTCGCCCCCCCCCCCCCTTGCACATCATAGTCGACAGGATCCACATAGTAGCTTTTCATAACGAAAACTTCCTCGAACTCGGTATAGCTATTGTCTGTCCCACACTTCGAAGTGATACAATGCAGTTTGTTTATTTCCCAATACAACTTCATCCTAGTCTCCCCCACCCCTCACCCCACCCACACCCCCATCACATACCCCCACCACATCCCCACCACACCCCTACCACATAACCCCACCACACAACCCCACCATCACACTCTCCATCCGCTCTCTCTCATGCCACTGTCTCAGCTCACTCAGCCACCCCACTGTTTGCGCCTACTCTTTCATACCTCACACTCCAACCACACCCCCCAACACCACACACTCCAACCACACACCCCCAACACCACACACTCCAACCACACACCCCCAACACCACACACTCCAACCACACACCCCCAACACCACACACTCCGACCACACCCCCCGCCACGCCCCCACCCACCACCACACAACCCCACCACACCCCCACCACGCCCCCCCCCACCACACACCCCCACCACACACCCCCACCACACACAACCATCACACTCTCAACTCCCTCTCTTCCTACTTTTCCACCACTCCTATACCCCACTCTCCCACCCCACTCCCCCATCTCACTCCCTTACCATACTCCTCCCCCACATTTTCATCCTACAATCCCACCCCACAAAAACGATCTTCTCTAACAAACTAACTACCAGGATCCGTCACCTATGTAACATTAAAATAACAACGTTATAACACATTGTATTTATAACTCCTTCGCCTAGCTCTACACCTGCGTAAAGCTCAAACTCCCTCATACAATCAAGATTTTTACTATAACAAAGTTATATACGATTTAAGTTTGCAATGCCCATAAAACGGTGTCGGATACTAGAAATATAACTGTTTCGAGAAAAATCTCTAATTTTCCCCAAATTATCTTGATTGTTTTCAAAAGAAGCAAATATTTCTTCATTTTTTTCCCGAGATTTTTAACTGAAAACAAAATTATTATTATTATTTCGTGGCTTTTTAGTTGTTTTTTTTTCTTTTTTGGAAGATGATTCCACAGTTTTTATCTATCGTGGCTTCTTGTGCTTTTATTGGAGACATCGTAGTTTCAACCAAATACAGGAAATTCCGACTTTCGTAAGAATTTTAAATTAGTTTTCTCATTTAACACAACGTGTTCATTTTATAATTAAAAGACCTTAATTAAACCACAGACAGATGTTTGGATAAAATACACTATTGTGAGAAAGAAAATTCAAAAGTTTTGTTTTTCAGCTTTCAATTAAAACATTTCTTAAACTTTTTTTTTTTACCTTTTTTGTGTTCTTTAAAAAAATGTTTTCTAATTTGAAGTGAACGGTCAAGATAAAAAAAGTAATTAAATTGTAAATTGAAAGCCGCAAGTACCAATTTATTTTTTGCTTGAGCTATAGCAAGCCGCTTTGTGAACTAGAATCGATGTGTTCACATTTACATCACGCAATCTTCCTCGCATTACTAGAATACCAATGGTAAACCATCGCTGGTGGAATCTATAGTATAAGCATTGACATATTCATTAATATAATTATTTATATTATACTATGTAATCCTGCATAATCCTATAAATATGTCATCCTAGTGTAACAATTGAAATAATAATCATTGCTATATTTCTTATCGTAATTATTGACAAGATATCATTAATGTAATTATTAATATAATTATCAATATAAGTCCCAATCGTCGATTTAATCATCGATATATTCATTAATATAATAATTGATCTCGTCATGACTTACAAGCTCTGAATCAATCAAAGAAGTATATAGATACTTCTGATACACGTCTTTTATCGTGACCTGTGTAATTTTATCCTATTATATAATAGACCAGTTGTTTTTCAGGACAAAATATCCTTTTTTTTATATTATCTGGGATATTTTATCTGAGATATTTTGTCCGTGAGATTATTTGTCCTAAAATATTTGAGATATTTTGTCCTGAGATCTATGAATAGTTCATTACTTACAGTTGATTTTTTGTCTAGTGATTTTATTAATTAATCAAAACTTAACCACTGAGTGTATTTCAATTCCCTAAGTTTGGTTAGGGTTTAGTGTTGGTTATGTTTTAGTCTGTGTTGGTTAGCGTTAGTGGGTTTCCTTAGGGTATAGTATCGATACCCGATTTAGGACAATCCTTTAGGTCTAAACGTAATCGGCTTTGTCTTTAAACTGGTCAATAGTAATCGGCTTTTTTCGAATCTTTATTGCTTCCCCATGTAGTGTGTGTGTGTGGGGGGGGGGGGAAGGGTCGGGGTTCGCTGGTTAGAGACAGAGGGTTGGGAGAGGGGGGGGGGGGGGCTAAGTGCGAGTTTGTGTGGGTTTGGTTAGGGAAAGGAGGTTGGGAAGTGTGAGTTTCTGTGGGTTTTGTGTGGGAAGATACAGAAGGGATAAAGCTAAAGTGTGAGAAGGTGTGGGAGTATGTGTGTGTGTGTGTAAGAGAGAGATTCTTGCGTGTGGGGTGTTTTAGTAAAATATTGTCTGTACATTGAGAAGGGGAAACTTAGATGACTATTTTTATGCCTTGTTTTTGAATGCTAGCTTTCTCTATACTCATTAGCGAACCTAAACAAATTTTAGCATCAAGTATTTCTCTTAGCTATGGGGAGGGGTGGCCTTGAGGTAGAGCGCTAGACTGTTAACGTGAAAGACTAGAATTCGAATCCGAGTTCAAATCATTAGAACGTAGGGAAAATAAAAGCCGACTGGACATAATATTGACCCCACTATCTTCATATTACCGAGGTCAAAGAAACAGATGAACTCTACTTCAAGAAACAGGTGAACTCTACTTCACTTGCGCCATGAAACGTCAGTTTCAAAAAGGGAACTTTGCTCAATTTTTATTTCTCTTACCCATGTTATCAACAGATAAACTCGTGAGTACCCACGGAAGCCTATTTAGGCGCAATAAGTCTGTCACATAAATACTAGCTCAAGTTATATATGTCCATATAAGTCACTTTACATTGACTGACCCAGTCACAAAATACTAGCTCAAGTTATACATGTCCATATAAGTCACTTTACATTGACTAATCCAGTCACAATTTACTAGGTCAAGTTATAGCTTACAACTCATGTTTCATTCAAGATGGAATGAAGAAAATATCTTGCGATCCAGTCAATTCTTTTCTCCCTATATCATCTTTTGTTTAAACTTTTGTTTTTATATAAGAGCGGGAAAATCAGATAAAATTCGGCACCGGAAAAACGACGAGAAAAATATTGACCAAGATAGGATAAAAAAAGTTTGGAAATTTGTCGCGGGGTATCCGGTCTGTTCTCGCGAGACTTCGGTCCGATTGTGTATCACCCAAGCCTGAGTTGGCCCAGTTCTCGCGAGACTTCGGTCCAGTTGTGTATCACCCAAGCCTGGGTCTACCCAGTTCTCGCGAGATCTCGATCGGGTTGTGGATATTCAAAGCCTGGGTCCGCTCAGTTCTCGCGAGATCTCGGTGCTGTTGTGTATCTCCCAAACGTGAGTGCGCTCAGTTCTCGCGACACCTGGGTCCAGCTGGGGACCTTGCGAACTAGAGTGTGGAATATTAATGTTAAATTACAAGCGGGCCCCAAATCTCGTGGGGCGCCACGGTGTTAGACGAGATTTGGAGTTGAGATGTCTTAGAAGTGTGGCCGTGGAGATAAATTTAGCGCTGGGGTTTCGGGCAGGTTTAGTGGGATTGTGTTGGATTGTGTTGGATTGTGTTGGATTGTGTTGGATTGTGTTGGATTGTGTTGGATTGTGTTGGATTGTGTTGGATTGTGTTGGATTGTGTTGGATTGTGTTGGATTGTGTTGGATTGTGTAGGATTGTGTTGGATTGTGTTGGATTGTGTTGGATTGTGTTGGATTGTGTTGGATTGTGTTGGATTGTGTTGGATTGTGTTGGATTGGGATCAATCAGGGGGAGGGGGTGATTGAAGGAGGCTGATGTTTTTTAGGGGGTGATGTTTGTAGGTTTAAAATGGGGGGGGGGGGGGAGGTCGAAGTTTGAATCTTGCAATGGCAATTTTTTTCCGCGTGCAAGTTCTTAGAAGCAATATTTCAACAGGCTTGAATAATAGGATTCTTTCTCTACCTTCAATGAAACTGGTAAAAAAAATTTTTTTTTTGGTTTAGTCTACAGTAGGCTACACATTGAAAATTATGTAGCACGGCTTAACAACATCACATTAACATACCAAAATCCACGTTTGCCGTGATTTCTATAACTATAATGCATATTTATATAAAGTAGAAGAAAAACTCTGACCTTGTATCTCTTTAGAATCTGAAATATTGGGTTCGTATTTCAACTTGTAGATGTTTCTTTTTTTTTACGTCGCTTGTCCTACCGTATATCCAGAGTTTCTTCCAGGCGTTTCTTGAGGGTGGGGGGGGGGGGGGGGGGGGGGTGGGTATACCGTCATCTAACGAAATATACTTTAAATAGAAAATATATACTTTTACCAGTGCCCCTCTTCCCCTGAAAAAAAATCTGAAAGAAACACTGCCTGTATCTAATCAAATTAGTGCTACAAAATACAGCGTAGTTTATCGTTCACTTGTGTAGACTATACACGAGAGGGGCGTGACCTCTGACCCCGAAAAGTGACAACTGACCACTGGCCACTGAAACACAACGTTGGACTATTGTTTACACCGCATGAGTGGCACACACACACATATAGACACACTCACACATAGACACACACATACACATACACACACATAGATACACACACATTGAACTATTATTTGCCTTAAGTGGCATACACACATAGACACACATACACACATACACACAAATACACCAAACACAAAGACACACATACACCCACACACCACACACACAACAGACACACACGCATAATCACACAAACACATCGGTGATGAATAAAACACACGCACAATCACACACACAATACACAGCTGACACTCTAACACACATAGACACACATACACATGGACGATGAAACACACAAACCAAACACACAATACACAACAGACACACACACACGCATAGACACATACACATCGACGATGAAACATACACACACATTCACACATATATACACACACACATAGACACATAGATAATGAAACATATACACAAACAAATACATATATATACACACATACACACATCGAACACAAAGTGACACACACATACGCATGGACTACAAAACAGACAAATTGAAGCTTCCTTTGAATGGATATAATTATAAGCTAACGTGTTGAGAGCAGGTCTTGTTACTGAAACAACAATATTGACAAAGCGTGTGTCTGCAACGTTCGGATATATCTCTTCAAGTACAAGTACTATTGTAATCGATGATTCGACGATATTCTAGAACAAGACTTAGAGTATATTGGGCGGTAATCGATGCGAAGAAAACGAGTTTGTTCAATACCACTGCCACTGCTGGGTTCTAGGCTGAATAAAAGGACATATCAAACTGTCATTTCAAAAGGAAATCAACGGTTCTCAATTTGTTTCAAGATTTTGTGTTTGTTCAATTTTTAAAAACTATATTTAAAAATTTAAAATACAATCTTAAAAATTGAGCTGCTAAAAACAGTGAAAAATGTTTTTTTTTTTTTAATTTTTCAATTGATTATAACAAGGTATTTTATAATTTGGTAATATATTTCTGTACAAGACTTTGAAAAAATAGCCCATCATAGTTTAAAATATAAAAAAAAAACAAAAAATTAAACGCTTTTCCTTTGTACATTTTTTCTCGTCTTAATTAAATGCCTGCCATATTTTGATATATCGATTGTTTTGACAGCTATATTGTTAACAACAACCACATACACACACAAGCATACACACACACACGCACTTGAACACACACATGCAAGCATACAAACACATATACACACTCGAAACGCTTCCAAATATTATTTATTAATTAATTTAAAATACACACATGGATATTTGCGTACACACACACACACCTGTATGCAATCATTGAATACGTTTTTATGTAGTGTGACACAAAAGGAGAAGGGTACACTTGCGTGCTTGAATGATAAACTTTCAGTTCGTGCCCAAGGCACATAGGGCAGATGAAGCAGAGTTCATCTGATTCAGGGACCTCGGCGTATGAAGGGATAGTGTGGTCTCATGGTACACGAATAGTCAACGTGTATATGGACTCATACTCATCTAGATGAAGTAGAGTTTATCTGTTTTATTGATCCCCTCGGCTATTTTGGCTTCCCTAACATAAGCCAGGTACTCATTAGAGCTGGGTGGACTCGGGGACGTTGTGTAGATTTGAGCCCGGGATCCGAACTCGAGAATCTCGGGTTAGCAGCCGTGAGCTCTACCATCCATTGTATGTGTATGTGGCAGACAATTTATGTAAAGACATGTTGATGGGGCTAGATTGTTTTGCAAAGACATTTGTATGAGATACTATGATTACGTAGTGTAGTTCTTTTTTAAACCGTTTTAAGCAATGCTAAATGTTGAAGATGATATTGATTTAATTTGAAATAACTATTTAGAAAATATTTTGGAAATATTTCGAAAATATTTTGAAAATATTTGACAACTGAATTAGCCTATCACACCATTTTAAATTTTCAAATATAAGTTGCAGACCGCGTGAAAAAAAAAGCTACTAAATTTAAAAATGTAAATAATAATTTATTTTTATTTTGTTTTTTTCACACAGGGTAAAGATCTGTACCAACACGTACTGGATTATCTCCCCTTTAAAATTACGTGAAGCTTGGATTACCTCCACTGTGAAATTATTCCTTTATTTCGGATTTACTGCCCTTTTTTGGATTATCTCCCCTGCGGATTATCCAGCTGTTTATAAATCTCGCTTGAATGTGAATTCCGTGTGACAAACACACACACACACACACAACCAGCGGAATAGCTTGGCACCGTAACGGCGTCATGACCAGGTATGCCGTGCCATTAAATCAGACGACTGTCGCAGACGTGAGGTGTACACACACGGGCCATCGCTGAATCTGTTTTTTTTTTACAAATAGTTCCAGATTTTTTTTTACAAGTTTGTAAAGCGCGTAGCTTCTATTCAAGACGCGTCTTAACTAATTTACATTTTATATAGTTCAGGAATTTATTTTTTTATTCATTGATTTTGCGTGGGACGATTTAAAAAAAAATAAAAAAATAAATAAATTTAAATTTGGTTGACGCGGCTTGGTTTGGCCAGATAAATCCTACCTGGCAAGCCGGCGGGTAAAACATGCCAGGGAACGTCCTGGCCAAGTACCTACCACGACAACACCAGACGGATACCTTCATCATGAACGGCGGAGCTCACCACGGTGCGAAAAACAAAATGGCGCCCTCGCACAAGGGCTCGACGGCTACCAACACGACGACGGCGTCAAGCTTGGATGAACCGGAAACGCCATCTGACCCCGCGGAGGTGAGTACTGGTCACGTGATATTTATTTAAAGCCACGAGTGATGATTAAATTATTTGTTTGGAGATTATAAGTTTGTTAGTAGGATTTCAAGAGTAGGATGATTTTTAGTGTATTGGAAAGAAGAAAATGAGTGTAAACATTTTCTTTCTCTACTTTCTCTTATTCTCTCTGTCTCTTTTCTATGCGGTCAAGTGGCTGCTCATGTGACAGTGTGGTCGGGTGGTAGAGCGTACAAGTAACCGGAAAGTCTCGAGCTCGGCACTGTACTTTCAGGCTAGCAAAAGAGAGGTCTACTATTAGATCAAGCTATCTCCAATGTTTGTAGCTAAATAAAAGTTTTGCTCTGATTCGAATATTTTTAATACATTTCGCTATCACGTTTTTTTTTTTGTTTTTTTTTTAAGATTTGAAATAAATCGCTGCATTAAAAATGAGTTGCAGGATTTAATTGGAAATAAAATATCTGTAAAAATGCAAATTGGAATTTTGTTCTATAACCTTGAGCTCTCTAAAACCTCCCTCCCCCTCCCGCGAAAGTTTAGATTCAAGTCTTCCCCCCCCCCTCACCCCATAGAAAAAAAAAGTCGAAAAGAAACATTGACAATTGCTGAATAAAAATGATCTCACAAGCTATATTGTATTGAATGCTGGTGAACGTTATTGTTGTGTGGAAAGTGTATTATCAACTGCGGTCGGTGCCCAACAACCCCCATAATGGTTAAAGGACGATTGATTGACCTATTTACACTTACTGATATCCTCTCTTTGATAGCCTAAATTTATATATATATATATATATATATATATATATATATATATATATATATATATATATATATATATATATATATATATATATATATATATATATATATATGTATATATGTGTGTGTGTGTGTGTGTGTGTTCACGTGTGTGTGTCATGATCTACTTTGATTTGAAGAACCTCCCGCTTCTAGAAGTTTCCGCCGATTAACTGGATACGTATTCATTACCCACCCTCAAATTTCTGGTTGCCCGCCCCACTATCCCATTCTCTGGCACTAACAAGAACCCCTACCCCCTTCTCCCCGCCCCGCCCCCCCCCCCCCCACCGGCCAGTCAATGATACCATTAACAACAATAATCATACTCTTGTAATGCTGGCAGCGTCTTCTCTCTTCAAGATTAAGACCGTGCTATAAAATTATTCCTTCAGATCAAGTGATGAACGATGTTTTGGTACAATCAGCTGTTCTTAAATTCTTGCATGTACATTTACAAAATATGAAACTTTTATTTATTAATGCTTTTTTAGTTTTAAAATGAAAAGTAAATAGGGCCAGATAAAGTTTTAATGAGGATATTAATTTAATGAACATTACGCTGGGCCGCTGTGTGGAAGCTATTTAGGGACATCATCTGTAAATTCTTTTATTCGCCTAAAATCTGAAAATAATTAGGTCTTTAGTGACAATGACAGAACAATGAATCTCCTCTTTGTTTTGCCTAGAGTACATCATTATGCTGCTCATCAAAATTTGGGCACAATGCTGCCTGCTCGTCCCCCTCGCAATCCAAATACTGTCGATAGAAATTGCTGAACCACACGTTTAATTTAAAAACAAAAAAATAACAGTGACTACAAAAAAAAAGCATTAAATCTAGCTAACATAGTTATTTAATTTTTAATCATGCCACTAGAAATATTTAAATCTACCTAGACATTGATACAAAAAAGAAACTGATTTGACAATATATAAACAAAAAAACCGAAACAGTTGATACAAATTCAGAACTTTAAAAACGGAACAACTATGTTCGCAGTGCTGTTATTTTTAACGTTTTGAATTCCATGCATATTTGTAAACCAGATACGAGTTTAAAAAATTGCTCCAAGCATTTATTTATAATCTGGCATTAAATTCTCATTAAGGTCACGTGTCCGAAGACCTGTTTCACCAGCAGATAGAGTGCCATTTAAATCAGACGCAGACGTCTGTTTAGAGAAATGGATTCCACCTGCTGTTTAGCGGTCCCATACCTGAACTTTGACATAATATCGAGTAGGATTTTAAATCTTTTTATAGGCTAGATATTTGCTTTGAATCGTATACCTGAACTTTGACATAATATCGAGTAGGATTTTAAATCTTTTAATAGGCGAGGCATTCGTTTGAATCGCATTGATTTCGTTTTGGACGAGTGTAGGAATGTGTGCAATGAATGAAAATTTTGTTGGTTGAAGAAGTTGTTGTATGCGTAGGTGGACAGGTGTTGCTGTTGTTTGTTGTTGGTTTTTATTGTTGCGGGCGTTGATGCAGTGGTGTTAATTGTTGTAAGCGTAGTTGAGATAGTTGTAGCTGTTGTAGGTTTATTTGAAATCGTTGTTTGTGTGGTAGATGTTGCTGTTGTTGTTTCTGTTGTGGGTGTTGATGTTGATGTTGATGCAGTTGATGTGAGGTGTTGTTAGCATGATTGTAGTAGTTGTTATTGTTTTTTTTTGTTATTGTCATTGTATATGTGTCTGCAAACGTTGTAGGGTAGCATTTGTTGTTGTTTTGTCGTTGTTGTTGTTGTTGTTGTCTGTGGTGGTGGTGGTGGTGGTGGAGGTATTGGTGTAACTGCAGGCTGTGTAGGTGTAGCTGTAATTGTTGATGTTGTTTTTTTTGTTGTTGTTGTCGACGGTGGTGTAGTAGGTATAACTGCTGTTTGTGTAAGTGTTGCTGTGGTAGTTGATGCTGTTGTTTTGTTGTTGTTGTTGCTGGTATAGGCGTTACAGCAGTTTTTGTAGATGTAGCTTTGGTAGTGGATGCTGTTGTTTTGTTGTTGGCGTTCGTGTAGATATAACTACTGTCGTTGTAAATATATATGTGGTAGTTGGCTGTTGTTTTTTGTTCTTGTAGGTGTCACTTTAGTTGTTGTAATCATTGCGGTAGTTGTTAGTGTTTTGTAATCGCCGAGGACGGAATGCGGAGTAGCGGATGTTGTTGTATCTATGGTGCGTAGTAGTAACTACCACATATGTAGTATTATCTACTACATATGTAGTAGTATCTACTACATATGTAGTAGATACTACTACATATGTAGTATTATCTACTACATATGTAATAGTATCCACTACATAAGTAGTTACTTTACATGAAAATATATTAGTATTGTAGTAGTCGATAGAATGTTGGTGCTATTGGAGGCGATGATTGAACCTCAAGGTTGTCAGTGTCGAAAATAAACAACTCTCATTGCATAGCACAGGTGGCTGGCATAGTCTAACGGTTTAAATTTTTTAATTGCTGATAATGGCTGTATTAAGGGATAACGTAGTCTAGCGCCTCACCCCCTAAGTTAAAAGTTCGGTACCCAGGTATGAGAACGGTTACACCCCCCCCCCCCCCACATTAATAACATGGTGGTGCTGCGCATCGGCGGATAAGGTGAAAAACCAACCTTGTGGATATCCACTGGTGGTGCAGCAAAGATGTGAGAAATCTTGCTTTAGTCTGTGCAAATGGGCATTACTTGAGCCGGCGACGCCCTTAAAATTGAGAGGGGGGGGGGGGTGACAATAAAAAAGGTAATCATCGTTTATTGACGTATTTTTATGAGATCGTACAGCGAAGAGCAGCGTAAAAAATATTTAAACATGTTTAAAGCGCCACCCTTTCATAGCTTGACGGGCTTTATGTAGCTTTCATTGAACAGTACGCTCGGGTAGAATTCTTGAATGGTGGAATTGAGTTTGTACCATTTCGGGAATTCAATTGTGCTATTTATAGATCTGAATAAATGTAGTATTATATTTAACAGGGGAGATTATTACTTGACTTAGTCCTTTTCGCTCCTTAAGGAACATAGGGGCTCCACCATTTCCTTCCATTTAATCCGATCTCCGGCTATTAATTTTGCTGTCTTATAAGACATCCCTGTTGGTTTTAGTTCTTCAAGAAGACTCCGCCTCCAGGACTGCCCTCTCTTCCGCTTTCCCAGGGGATTCCACTTAAGCGGAGAGTAGGCTATTTAAGTTGCTTGATTTGTGTTGAATAATGGTTTGACTATTTTTTGTTTGTTTGGTGTGTTGGGTTAGGTTGGCTCCTGGAAGATATGTCGGTGGGCCCCCAAGAAAATATCTCGGTGGGCCCCAATAAAAAAATATCTCAGTGGTTCTCTCAGGAAATATCTCAATGGGCCCCCAGAAAAATATCTCGGTGGGCCCCCCAGGAAAATATCTCGGTGGGCCCCAATGAAAATATCTCGGTGGGCCCCCATGAAAATATCTCGGTGGGCCCCAATGAAAATATCTCGGTGGGCCCCAATGAAAATATCTCGGTGGGCCCCAATGAAAATATCTCGGTGGGCCCCAATGAAAATATCTCGGTGGGCCCCAATGAAAATATCTCGGTGGGCCCCCATGAAAATATCTCGGTGGGCCCCAATGAAAATATCTCGGTGGGCCCCAATGAAAATATCTCGGTGGGCCCCAATGAAAATATCTCGGTGGGCCTCTCAGGAAATATCTCGGTGGGCCCTCAGGTAAATACCTCGGTGGGCCCCCATGAAAATATCTCGGTGGGCCCCAATGAAAATATCTCGGTGGGCCTCTCAGGAAATATCTCGGTGGGCCCTCAGGTAAATACCTCGGTGGGCCCCCATGAAAATATCTCGGTGGGCCCCCATGAAAATATATCGGTGGGCCCCAATGAAAATATCTCGGTGGGACCCCAGGAAAATATCTCGGTGCGCCCCCATGAAAATATCTCGGTGGGCCCCCATGAAAATATATCGGTGGGCCCCCATGAAAATATCTCGGTGGACCCTGAGGAAAAGATCTGCATGTGACCTTGAATGAGTGATACCTTAAAGTGTGACCTTGAACGAATGACAGCTTGAATGTGTGACCTTGAATGTGTGGCCTTTAACTGTGTGACACCATCAAATGTGTGACACCATCAAATGTGTGACACCATCAAATGAGCGACACCAACCTGCGTGGATCAGATATCAGGGCATGTGCCACATAACACTGACACACTAAAATAGGTCTGTGATACGTCAGTAGAGCCACGTCAATCAAACAGATTCCTAAATCTAGATCTAGAAGATTTTTAACGTAAATATTCCCCTATATAGATGTACAGTGATGTAAAGTATTAAAGTAGGCCAGTTTCTACCAAAGAGAAGTACTATTTGGTGTGCAATTTTTAATAGCTCCTAATGCTGTCATGATTAGGGTTAAGATTAGGTAATCTTTTTGATTTATCTGTTTCTGATTTCTTTTATTTGTAGGTGAAGTTTTAAGTGATGTTTATTTTATTTTCTGTCTTCGGGTTTTGTTATTTATTTATTTTTCTCTTCCAGGTGATATTATTTATTTCGTTTTTTTTCAGGTGATATATTTATAATCCACTTTTTTAGGGGATATTTTTAAATTCACTTTTTAGGTGATGTTTTTTTTCTTTTAAAGTTTAAGGTAATGTTTTTAAATCTCTTTTTTCAGGGGTTGTTTTTTAAATCTATGTTTTCAAATGATGTTTTTAACATCTCTGTTTGCAGGTGATGTTTTTCCCAAAAAATGAGAACCAAAAGTCCAAGAGAAATTGTCTACGGCGCTGGTCGAGAAAAGAATTGTATCTTCTGCTCCTCAGTGGCTTCTTGTTCGTCCTCTGTGTCGTCTTCGTCGTCGTGGCTTTTGCCAGGGACGTTCATTTGATGGAACAGCTTAGACGTAAGTGCCAACAGTTCCCCCCCCCCCCGTCACCTTCTACGTTCATCATTTGATGGAACAGCTTAGACGTAAGTGCCAACAGTTCCCCCCCCCCCCCCCCGTCACCTTCTACGTTCATCATTTGATGGAACAGCTTAGACGTAAGTGCCAACAGTTCCCCCCCCCCCCGTCACCTTCTACGTTCATCATTTAATGGAACAGCTTAGACGTAAGTTCCAACAGCCCCCCCCCCCCCGTCGCCTTCTACGTTCATTTGATGGAACAGCTTAGACGTAAGTGCCACCCTCCCATCTTTTACTGAGGCTTCTTTTGTATCATGGGTTGTCTTCTTTGTGGTGGGTTTCATTGGGACGTTCATTTGATGGAACAGCTTAGATGTAAGTGCCACCCTCCCACCATTTACTGAGGCTTGTTTTGTATCATGGGTCGTCTTCGTTGTGGTGGGTTTCGCTAGGTATGTTCATTTGATGGAAATGCTTAGACGTAAGTCCCAACACTCCCCCCCCCCCTCACCACATTTTACTGAGGCTTCTTTTATACCATGGATTGTCTTTGTTGTCGTAACTTTAGTTAGGGAGGTTCAGTTGATGGAACAGCTAAGATATTGGCTCCATGGGATATCTGCGGAGTTGTGACTCTCGCTGTTATATCATTATCTACACCACGATGTGTTTGATCTTTATTTATGGCTAGGTGAAGGAGAGTTCACGACGTGTGTCGTATTGATTAGCCAAACTTACGTCATCGTAAAAAATGGTATTACTGATGATGGGACTCCGTTTTTAGACACTCTCTCTCTCTTTCTCTCACAGTCACACACAATCAATTATATATATATATATATATATATATATATATATATATATATATATATATATATATATATATATATATATATATATATATTTGCAAATACTCGCACCTGTGGTGGGTGGTTCCTCCCCCCAACAGCCCCTCCCCCACTGGTTGCAGGTATCTTAACACATTTTGCATCCAGCAAAATTACAATTTAAAACAAACATTACTGTAAACAATTTTTTCGATTCTATTTCTTCAGGAAACTCAACAAGTAACGTGTGTATGACAAAGGAGTGTGTCACTACAGGTACAGTAACCATTGACAACCGTCACAATTTTCTAGACTAGCATGCCCCCCTCCCTTGAAACAAACGAATCAAGTGATTCAAATCATTGTTGTAATAGCGAATATTTTGCAAGTTTTTATTTTTTTTGTTTGAGACGGGCGTGATTGAAAGTCACGAGTTCGAATCCGGGACTTGAGTGTCGAAAGGACGTCTCTGAGTCTCTGAATCCACCCAGCTCTAATGAGTACCTAACACACGTAAAGTAGAGCAAAATAGATGGGGGGAGCAGGGGGGACATATGTCCCCGGGCGCCGATCTTAGGGGGCGCCAAAATGAGTTGGAAAATGTAATCGAAAGTTTAAGGGGGGTGCAAATCGAAAGGTTGGCCCCGGGCGCCAGGAAGAGTCGCTACGCCTCTGCCTCCAGTTGACACGTATCCTTAATTGTGTTGGAGGCGGATACCTTCCAACACTAAAATTAAGAACGAAGAAGAAGGAGAAGAAGTTTTGCAATATGCCTCGCTCATTATCCAACCATAACAGAAGTAACTACACATTATGTGAACATCGTGTAGAAAATATCATACACCCTCTCCCTTACAATTTTGACGTCATTTATGCCCTCACTTAACGCAAGTGCCCATCTGCCCCCAGCTGCCCAGATTATGTCCGGGATGGACTTCACTGCCCAGCCGTGTGAGGACTTTTACCAGTATGCCTGCGGGATGTGGAATAAGAAATACGTCATTCCCGAGGACAAGGCGACGTTTGGAACTTTCGAGAAGTTGTATGACGAGCTACTGATTATCATGAGGGGTAGGTGGTAGTCTGGTGGATGTGGTGGTGTATTGTTGGTGTGTTGGTGGTGTGTTGATAGTGGTGAAATGTTGTTGGTGTGTTGATAGAGGTGGTGAGTTGAATGTGGTAGTGTGTTAGTTGTGTGTTGGTAGTGTGTTGGTGACTTGTAGAAAGTGGTGGTCTTTTGTGGTGTGTTGAAATTGGTGATGAGTTTGGTGGTGTGTTTGGTGTTCTGTTTGGTTTTGTGTTTAGTAGTTTTTTAAAAGTGGTGTGTTTGGTGGTGTGTTAGGTGGTGTGTTAGATGTTGTGTTTGATTGTGTGTTTGGTGTTGTGTTTAGAAGTTTGTTGAAAGTGGTGTGTTTAGTGCTGTGTTATATGTGGTGGTATCTTAGCAGTGTATTGTAAGTGATGGTGTATTTGGTGGTCTATTTAGTGCCAAAAATGTGTGCACATGCACAGTAAAGTAATATTTTTAATAGTATTAATGTTAGCAGTAACAGACGCAATTCTTTTAAAAAGTAATGACACGGTATATATATTTAATGCAAAAAATAATTAAAATATTGTAAAGTTTACTATAGAAATGTATTAAGTAACTTAAAGGTATTCTCAAATTTATTAATTTTTTTTTACAATTTCTGCATTTTTTAACTTTATACAACTGATTTTTTAATAGATCTCTATATTATATTTGTAAATTCCACTTTCAGGCATGCGTTTATTTCTTTTAACAACCAGCTAATTTGACAAAATAAATTTAGATCCTCGTTAACAAAATCAAAAGTAACGGAGAAGTTTACTGCTAGTAAAACATCAAGCTACCAGTCGTATTTGAGTTTTAAAATATTAATGAAATAATCTAACAGTTATGAAAGTCAACACTTATCATAATTTTAATTTATAACTTTGAAAATTGTTAACCTCAAACAATATTAATGAACAAATTAATATCTGTTTGGTTTAAATTAAAAAACTTTTTGAAGGAAAATGAACATCAATTTATACTTTTTACAAAATGTACTTTGTTTTATATTCATTTAAGAACCTTTCATTTAATTACCTCCCTTGATTAAGCATTTATTGATGATACAGTGCGAGATAATTCATCACTGTTATAAATGAGCCTATCACTACTTAGACCCCGCCCACCTGCGCTCTCGTTAACACGAGCCGTCCGATGTCTTTGTTCTGGTGGGGGTCGGGGAGGGCGTGGTCGCTTAATTTAAAGTTGAAGGCTATTAAAACGTGTGGGAATATACCTGATGTATAGGCCTATATATATATAATATATATAATATACTCATATATATATAATATACTCATATATATATAATATACTCATATATATATATAATATACTCACATATATATATATATATATATATATATATATATATATATATATATATATATATATATATATATATATATATGTGTGTGTGTGTGTGTGTGTGTATAAATACATATACATGGATATTTATATGTGAGACGTGAGACGTCCAGTTGTTGTTTTTTTTTTGTGGCATTGTTTGTATAAGTTTTTGAACGGCGTGATCGGTTAGTAGAGCATACGACTGCTAACCCAAGAGTCTCGAGTTCGAATCCCTGGTTCTTGTCCATATAACACCTCTAAGCTCTGATTAGCGCCTGATTTATCTTAGAGAAAGTAAAAGATGCTCGGCATAGATGCTGGCCACACTGTCTTTTCACAAGCCGAGGCCATAGAAACAGGTGCGCGCTACTTCACCTGCACCACCGTCTGGTTCAAAAGCATGCTTATGGTATAAATGTTTCGGGTAGTGTTTGAATAAATCCATGAGAAAACATTTGCGTGAATTAGCAAGTCAGTTTTTATTTGGGTTAAAGGTTCAAATCGGTAGTTGAGTGTTTGTATGTGTTTTCCCCCAGCAAAGACAGCTCCCCCCACCCCACATATCTCTTCTTTCTATCCCCCTCTCCCCTCTATCTAGGAGGGTGAAACAGATTTTGTTCTACCTCATATATGTAAAAAAAATATTGCTCTTTATTTATTTGATTTGTTTCAGCTCTGCTAGAGGACCATAAGAGACCCGAGGACAGCGACGCCACGATGAAGGCTAAACTCTTCTATAGGTCCTGCATCAACTTCAGTAAGTCCGTAGGTCATCTTTGTATTGGTTAGCTTGTAGCTAGTAGGGTAGGTCATCTTTGTGTTGGCTAGCTTGTAGGCAGTAGGTCATCTTTGTCTTCGCTAGCTAGTAGCCAGTAGGTCATTAGGTCATCTTTGTCTTCGTTAGCTAGTAGTTAGTAGGTCAGTAGGTCATCTTGGTATTGGTTAGCTTATAGCCTGTAGGTCATCTTTGTTTTGGCTAGCTAGTAGGTCAGTATTTCATCTTTGTGTTGGTTTCCTTTTGCATATCCTTATGTTGACAGTTTTTTCTGCTAATTTTTAAATATGATAAAAATGAATTAATTTTTTTTAATAGATATTTATTTTTAAAGTTTGTTTCACTTATTCTTGTCCAGCTTTTGTGTTTAATTTTTTTCGATTTACCCAAAATACTTTTTAAATTCAGAAATCGTTTTTTTCCCTCGTTCTGCTCAAGGTCTATAAAAAAATTATTCTTAAAACTTTTGTTCTGTCCCGTTAACCAGAATGGTGTGGTCGAACAATAGAGCATTTGACTTCTGACCCGAATATCTTGAGTTCGGATCCCGGGTTTGATAGTGTACGATGTCCCTGAGTCCACTGAACTTTGATGGGTACCTAACTCACGTTAGGGAAAGTAAAGGCGGCTGGGCATAGTGCTGACCACGCTATCCCTTCATATGCCCAGGTCACTGAAACAGGTGAACTCTACTCCACCTACCCAATGGACCTTGAAAGGGTATTTACTTACTCAAATTTGTTTCTGTTTATATTTTCTGAACTTAACTTTTAAAAACTTTAAATCTGTTATTCAGCAATTAGCGCAGTGGACGGCAGGAAAATTGTGGACGACCTAATTAACGAACTTGGTGGCTGGCCGATTCTGGATGACCGCTGGTCAAGCGAGGGTTTCAACCTGGCCAGAACGTTGGCCAAAGTCCGACTGATGGATACCGGAAGTATGGCGGCCTTTTTGTTGAGTGCCGTAGGGGCAGATGACAAGAACTCGTCGGTCAATATAATACAGGTTGGTATATAGGTCAATATAATACAGGTTGGTATATAGGTCAATATAATACAGGTTGGTATATAGGTCAATATAATACAGGTGGGTATATAGGTCAATATAATACAGGTGGGTATATAGGTCAATATAATACAGGTAGGTATATAGGTCAATATAAGATAGGTTGGTATATAGGTCAATATAATACAGGTTGGTATATTGGTCAATATAATACAGGTTGGTATATAGGTCAATATAATACAGGTTGGTATATAGGTCAATATAATACAGGTTGGTATATAGGTCAACATATTACAGGTTGGTATATAGATCAATATAATACAGGTTGGTATATAGGTCAATATAATACATGTTGGTATATAGGTCAATATAATACATGTTGGTATATAGGTCAATACAATACAGGTTGGTATATAGGTCAATATAATACAGGTTGGTATATAGGTCAATATAATACATGTTGGTATATAGGTCAATATAATACAGGTTGGTATATAGGTCAATATAATACAGGTTGGTATATAGGTCAATATAATACATGTTGGTATATAGGTCAATAAAATACAGGTGGGTATATAGGTCAATATAATACACATTGCTATATAGGTCAATATAATACAGGTTGGTGTATAGGTCAATATAATACAGGTTGGTATATAGTTCAATATAATACAGGTTGGTATATAGGTCAATATAATACAGGTGGGTATATAGTTCAATATAATACACGTTGCTATATAGGTCAATATAATACAGGTTGGTATATAGTTCAATATAATACAGGTTGGTATATAGTTCAATATAATACACGTTGCTATATAGGTCAATATAATACAGGTTGGTTTATAGGTCAATATAAAACAGGTTGGTGTATAAGATAGATTGGTCAAGTATAGATAGTATAAGATAGATTGGTCATATATATGTGATTACACTTAAATTACTCAAAGTATACTTCAATAGTCCCGAGTTCAGACCCCGAACAGACAAGACACATTAGCTAGGGGCAGCAACTCATCTAGGAGAGAACTCTCTAAAATAAAAAAAATATGCTGCCTTGGTTAAACAAAGTGTCAAAGACTATGGAAGCAAATCCAGGTAGAAAAGCAGGCTGAAATCTGAGCCAACGGTCTATATGGTGCATAACTAGATGAAACTTGAAACGTAATTGTGCTGGAGGAAATCCCTTCTACCACTAGAAATAAGAACTAAGAAGCCAATATATATTTGTACATCAACTAGTGGTTTAGAGCATGAATCTTTTGTTTGAATTTTTTCAGCTTGATCAGGGAAACTTCGGAATGCCTAGCAAAGAATATTATCTATTACCTAACCACAGTGAGCATAAACTAGCCTACAGGTAGGGTTCTGTTATCTACCTTTATTTAAATTTTTGTTTAGTTATAAAAAAAACCCACTAAATAATAAAAAAAAAAATTGTGTGAAATTGGATTTTATTTCTTGTTTAGGTTTTTTATTTTTTTCTGAAAAAAAAACTATATTTAAAAAAAAATTCATTTTAGATAAGTTGGGGTGATCGTATTTTGTTTCTTTTTGTCAAATGTTTGTGTTTTCTTACGAGTGCGCGTTTTAAAGTTTTCTTTTTATAAATAATCTCAGTGCTCAAAGCGAGAAAATCCTTCAGATTAAAAAAAAAAATTCCAATCCATCTCTTTGATGACTGCACCGTCAAAGCAACGTAACACATTTTAAGATGTTGTTCGCCAAATCAAAGAAATAATATTTCTTGATCAAAGAATGTGTATAGAATAAAATTTTTGACAATGTTTAAAGTTTGATATGATTAGCCTTTGTACCTTTGTTTTTCAAATATCTACCTGGAATTATTTTTTTAGATTTTTTATTTTAACTTAAAAAGTTAGGGAGGTTAAATGTATATATTTTGTTTCTTAAACTATTTCTATAGTTCTAAAGCTTAATTTTAAAGTTGTGGTGTTAAAGGTTTAGCAAAATATTATAAAGAACTATTTTTTGTCAAATTATCTAATATATTACTAAAACAAATTTTTAAAACTAATTATTTTAACTGATTATTTTATTGAATTATTTAAGCGAATTATTTGTAATATTTTTAGCAAATTATTTTAGCACGTTTTAACTAATTATTTTAACAGTTTATTTTTAACAATCTGTAAAATGCCTAACACTGATCAAATATAGTTAATGTTCTGGTCTCAAAGCGGAAATAACCTCTAAACCAATGATCTTTAACCTTTTTGGAGGTACCGAACCCCAACAGTTTTATATGCGCATTGACCGAACACTTGTTAATAGTTCTATCGTCCGCACTGACAAAATGAGATCGTGAGTCACAGGAGTCGGGTGTCGGTCTCGATTGCTGCCTAACCCCTGAGACTGACTCACCGAAACCCCTGGGGTTCTGTTGAATCCAGGTTAAGAACCACTGGTCTAAACTAATAAACTAAACAATATTTTGGTTGGTTCATTGTTTCGGTTTAGTTCGTAAAAATGGTGTGTGTGGGGGGCGCGGGGGGGGGGGGGGTGGTTGCGGGGTGGAGTCAATCGCATATTTTAAACGAGTAGACTATCTTTTGAATTAAAAATAATTAGCTTTCGATTTAGCCTAGTGAGACAACAGCCTTTCTCGCTAACTCCCCTAAAAACAAACGTCTTATATTTACGAGAGTCTCTCTTACGTGACGAAGTTTCATAGAAGCATAGGTAGTAAATGAGATATGACATAAACATTTTCAAGAACGGACATTCTTTATTATGTAATATTTCGGTGAAAGTCATACCTGGAACACAATAAGCTGTTCAGTAGTTAATCGTTTATACTTAAATTATAAAGAAGTTTTAAAGTTCGTAAATGTGTGATCTTATGTTGTAAATTTCTTCTTTTTTTCCCCAGCCGTTTTATGAAAAAAGTGATTGAGTTTCTAGGCGGGAAAGGACCAGACTTGACACAAAAGGTGGAGGCTATTCTGGAGTTTGAGACTAAACTAGCAAACGTTAGTTTTTTTTTTTTTAAATTATGTGATCTTGTGCTACACTGAGGACTAACAGACCAATTGTTTTTCAACGTGTGCCTCTAGGTTTAGTTAGACCAATAGTTTTAAATCGTCTACCTTTAGTCATCGCCATCTCCGCATTCGTACTTCTAAGACAATGTTGTTAAAGGCTGTCCTTCGTCGTATTTCCTTGTTCGAGATTTTGTCGTCCTACTTCATCCTGAGAATAGTTGGATGAATCTTCTTTCAAAGCCTCTTAGGCGGCTCTCTCCTTTCTTGTTTAGTTTCTATGATTCTGCAGCATAGAGGAGTACAGAGCGTACAATAGACTTGTAGATCCTTATTTTAGTTCTCTGCTGCAGTGAGGATGATTTCAAGGTCTTAGCGAGTCTGTTGAAAGCTTGTACTGCCATTGCTATTCGAGTGGCTATTTCTTTCTTGATGCTGCCATTTGCTGATATATAGCTGGCGAGGTACTTAAAGTCTTCGACCTCTTCTAGCTCTGTTCCATTAGCACATACATACATTTAAACTATCATAAACTTTAGGAAAAACATGTACGCTTTGAAACAAAAAAGTTGCTGTAATTCTGTTTTAACATTGCAAATTTTGATCCCATTAAAATCCTAGATGGTTTAAGTTTTAAAGTTTAAATGTTAAAGTATGTGTTGTTTGTGTTTGAAGGCGTCACGACCCAATGAGGAGCGACACGACACTGGAGCTCTCTACGACAAGAAGACCATAAGGGACTTCCAGAAACTAATGCCTGGTGTATGTGGGTTTTAGATCTACTTTTACCTGTTTGTTTGTGTGGTGTGTGTGTGTGGTGTGTGTTGTTGCTAGCAAGTGTGTATGATAACGTGTGTGTTTGTTGATGTGTAAGATTTATGTGTATAGTGTGTTGGATGTTGTGTGATGATTTTGTCTGCTGACATTTGTCATGGTGTGGGTGTGCTTCTCTCTCTCTCCACACACACACACACACACACAAACACACACACACACACATATATATATATATATATATATATATATATATATATATATATATATATATATATATATATATATATATATATATATGTTTATTATCGAAATTTCAAGCTTGAATTATTTAAGAATGTCTATTTGGTGAAATTATTTCTTATCTAATATTAACATTTTTCGGGCAAACAGCTTTCGGGCATTTGTCGCATTCGGGCAAGTGTCCATTCGGGCATTTGTCGCATTCGGGCATTTGTCCCATTAGGGCAAGTGTCGCATTCGGGCAAGTGTCCATTCGGGAAATC
This sequence comes from Physella acuta, assembly GCF_028476545.2. NCBI lineage: Eukaryota > Metazoa > Mollusca > Gastropoda > Physidae > Physella > Physella acuta. The sequence continues at coordinate 119,161 of NW_026732548.1, read as the reverse complement.
GGCCTTCGGGCAAACGGCATTCGGGCAAGTGTCTTTCAGGAAAACGTCCGCCATATATATATATATATATATATATATATATATATATATATATATATATATATATATATATATATATATATATATATATATATATATATATATAAATATATAATATATACACATCAAAGCAGCGCCGTAATCTACCTCAATTTCCAAACTGTCCGATCCAAAAAAAATTTAAAACCTAAAAAAAAATCATTACATTTTTTTTTCAATATTATGTCTTTGTCACGTTAAAAATGAAATTACATACTAGATCAGCGACGTAATGAATGATTGTGTCGGCATTGTGTACGTTATGTAGGAAGGAGGGAGGGGGGAGGGGTAGTATTAGTGGATCGATAATGGAGGCGTGTAAGCGTTTAGTTGAAAGAGTGAGGACGAGAAACGGAAGTAGTAGACGGCATGCCGGGACGGCGTAGGTTATGGAGTGCCGGATAGCGTGGTCAAAGCGCCGGTCTCGCCGGGTACTTAAAGACGCGGCTAGATAAATAAACCCCGCGAGTTACTGGCCCCTTGATCACGTGACTGACCCCGTGGGGTGAGGCGGCTCGCTTCATTATACCAAGGCAGGGAGTCGTTAGGAGGGAGGGGGAGGGGCAGTTGACGCCTAATGGTAGGGTGAGGCGGGCCGCTTCATTATATTGAGCCTGGGGGTGGGGGGAAGTTAACGCCTAATAGTAGGTGGAGTTAGGACAGTTCTTGAACGCGGTGTGAAAATAAATGGTAAGATAGTGACGTAGATTTACAAGTCTCGCATCCTTTGGGTGGTAGGGGGGGGGGGACCGGGGCGTAGCGAGGGGGGGGGGGGGCGGGGGGTGCGGACCGCACCGGGTGACACCATTTAGGGGGGTGACACCAAGGCAAAAAATAGCAAAATATATAGAGAAAAACTCGAGGGGGGGGTGCAAATCGAAAGTTTGAGGGGGGGGGGGGGGTGCAAATCGAAAATTTGAAAGTTTGTCCCTGGGAAGGGTCTCTATGCCTCTGGGGGGGGGGGGGTGACACCATTAAGTGCCGCACCGGGTGACACCCGACCTCGCTACGCCACTGGGGGGGTATCAATTTTTTTACACTTTGAAGTACTTGTTAGAAAAAAAAACACAACCCTACAGTTAACCTTGAAGGCGACAGCAACTCTTTTAGGAGAGACAACTCTAAAATCAAACAACTGCTGCCTTGTAGTTTGATCTTGGTTGGACAAGGGCTGTGGAAGCAAATCTAAAAAGGAAAAGTAGCCTGAAATCTGAGCCAACGGGCTATATAACGCATAACAAGTTGGCACATAATACTTAACTGTGCTATAGGGAATCCCTTCCAACACTAGAATTAAGAATGAAAAAGAAGAAGGATAATTATTACCGTGAAGTTTCGTATTTGCGAATTTACGTACATATGTTTTTAATCATTTGAGTGATTGTCTAAATATTGTAGATAGCCTTGATTAAGATGTGGAGTAGTCAATATTATGAAACGTAGGCAACGCTTAAGTCTTACTAAAACAAACACAGATGAGGGGAAAACAAAATGTTTCGACATTAGGCCCTCGTAAAAATAGCGCGATCAAATTCCCTTTTCCCCCCGTTTTCCATTGAATAATTTCTGTTTAAAGAAAAAAATTCTTTTAATTGGCATTAAAAAAAATATTACCACAAATTGACCCGTAACTTACGCGTAACTTTACAGTTTGACCTGATGACCTACCTGACCCACCTGATCCCTGACCCCATCACAGAGGAGGAACCGCTGGTCGTATTCGCCACCACCTACTTCCAGGACGCTCTCAAGGTCGTACAGGAGACGGATGTCAGGTACGTCTATCCGCATTGTGCCACTGTGTTCAGACATGGGTATAGGTCAGTGGTCGGGAACCTGCGGCTCGCGAGCCGCAAGCGGCTCTTTTGATAACAAGACGCGGCTCTCCAGTTCCTTGAACAAATACTAATAATCTTAATAAAAAATAAAATATTTGAAATAAAAAATGTAAGTGGCTCTTTAAAACCAGGGAAATTTTGAAAATTGTAACTTTTGGCTCTTCCGCTTCAAAAGGTTGCCGACCCCTGGTATAGGTGACAAAAACCCTCCACGACCATAATTAAACCACTCACGTCACCATAACAGAACCCCGACACGACCGTAACAAAACCCCACCTTGATCATGACAAAACCCCGACACGACAATACTAAAACCCCGACACGACGATGACAAAACCTCGACAGTACTAAAAACCCCGACACGACGATGACAAAACTCCGACACGACAGTACTAAAACCCCGACACGACGATGACAAAACCCCGACACGACATTACTAAAACCCCGACACGACAGAACTAAAACCCCGACACGACAGTACTAAAACCCCGACACGACAGTACTAAAACCTCGACACGACAGTACTAAAACCCGGACACGTCAGTACTAAAACCCCGAAACGACAGTACTAAAACCCCGACACGACAATGACAAAACCCCGACACGACAGTACTAAAACCCCGACACGACAGTACTGAAACCCCGACACGACAGTACTAAAACCCCGACACGACAATGACAAAACCCCGACACGACAGTACTAAAACCCCGACACGACAATGACAAAACCCCGAAACGACAGTACTAAAACCCCGACACGACAATGACAAAACCCCGACACGACAGTACTAAAACCCCGACACGATAGTACTAAAACCCCGACACGACAGTACTAAAACCCCTACACGACGATGATTAACCCCGACACGACCTCAACTAAACCCCCACAATCTATATAATTATATAATTATCTTCATGGGGACCATAGAAAACACTACGCAGTTTAGCCACCACTCTTACCCCCACATTTCAGGTGAGCTATGGTTTACCCCGAATGTTTACTATAGTAGAGCCGGTTCGAATAAGTGACGGCTATTAGGTGCAGATAATTTAGTATTTAAACGATTTGAAACTAGGGGAGATAATAAGTTCTGCTTGATATTTTCATTGTCGTCTGTAAACGGCTGCTTTTACTGATAAGGGTGGGGGTGGGGGGAAGACAGGGGGTCGGGGTAGTGTCGAATTCACAAATTATGAATTGTTGATAAGTAGAAAATAAAACAACTAGATAGCGGCGTATGCTACGTCGCGGGTCAGCTCGTAGTATTGTAAAACCCCTCATAAGCCATGACAAAACCCTGACACGATCATACCTAAACCCCGTCACGACTAATACTAAACCCCACCATGATGATAAACCAAAGTGACGTAATAAATAATGACGTGTATTCGATCTCCCAGGACTGTCGCTAATTACCTGGTATGGCGCGTCATCATGAACTTAGCGCCTGAGTTCTCGGAGCCAATTCTAAAAGCCAGCAACGATTATAAGCTTGTTATACAGGTGAGTTATAAGCTTGTTATACAGGTGAGTTATTAGCTTGTTATACAGGTGAGTTATAAGCTTGTTATACAGGTGAGTTTTAAGATTTTTATACAGGTGAGTTATTGCTAGTTATACAGGTGAGTTATAAGCTTGTTATACAGGTGAGTATAAGCTTGTTATACAGGTCAGTTATTAGCTTGTTATACAGGTGAGTTATAAGCTTGTTATACAGGTGAGTTATAAGCTTGTTATACAGGTGAGTTTTAAGATTTTTATACAGGTGAGTTATTGCTAGTTATACAGGTGAGTTATAAGCTTGTTATACAGGTGAGTTATAAGCTTGCTATACAGGTGAGTTATAAGCTTGTTATACAGGTGAGATATAAGCTTGTTATACAGGTGAGTTATAAGCTTGTTATACAGGTGAGTTATAAGCTTGTTATACAGGTGAGTTATAAGCTTGTTATACAGGTGAGTTATAGCTAGTTATACAGGTGAGTTATAAGCTTGTTATACAGGTGAGTTATAAGCTTGTTATACAGGTGAGTTATTGCTAGTTATACAGGTGAGATATAAGCTTGTTATACAGGTGAGTTATAAGCTTGTTATACAGGTGAGTTATAAGCTTGTTACACAGGTGAGTATAAGCTTGTTATACAGGTCAGTTATTAGCTTGTTATACAGGTGAGTTATAAGCTTGTTATACAGGTGAGTTATAAGCTTGTTATACAGGTGAGTTATAAGCTTGTTATACAGGTGAGATATAAGCTTGTTATACAGGTGAGTTATAAGCTTGTTATACAGGTGAGTTATAAGCTTGCTATACAGGTGAGTTATAAGCTTGTTATACAGGTGAGATATAAGCTTGTTATACAGGTGAGTTATAAGCTTGTTATACAGGTGAGTTATAAGCTTGTTATACAGGTCAGTTATTAGCTTGTTATACAGGTGAGTTATAAGCTTGTTATACAGGTGAGTATAAGCTTGTTATACAGGTCAGTTATTAGCTTGTTATACAGGTGAGTTATAAGCTTGTTATACAGGTGAGTTATAAGCTTGTTATACAGGTGAGTTATAAGCTTGTTATACAGGTGAGTTATAAGCTTGTTATACAGGTGAGTTATAAGCTTGTTATACAGGTGAGTTATAAGTTTGTTATACAGGTCAGGTATTAGCTTGTTATACAGGTCAGTTATAAGCTTGTTATACAGGTGGGGTGTTAAAAATTTATTGTCGTATTGATATTTCGTTGTACGGATGGAAATGTGTCGTATTTTGCCGTAATGATGTTACTTTGTCGGATTGATGATATTCTGTTGTGCTGATTTTGCAGTATTGATGATATTCTTTGGTAGTGGCAATATTTTTTGTCGCATTCATGCTATTGTGTAGTACGAATGATATTTTGTCGTACTTATTTTGTCGTACTGATGACATTTTGTCGTACTGATGACATTTTGTCGTACTGATATTTTGTCGTACTGATGATATTTTTTCCATTATGATGATATTTAGTCGTACTTATGCTATTTTGTCATTATGATGATATTTTGTCTTACTAATGATATTTTGTCAATATGATGATATTTTGTCGAATGAATGATATTTTGCCTTGCTGATGATTTTTTGCCATTATGATGATATTTTGTCGACCAAATGTTCTCAGGGCGTGAAGAAGGACCAGGTGAGGTGGAAGAAATGTGTCGAGTCAGCCAATGAGAAACTTGGGATGATTGTTGGTGCCATGTTTATCAGGGACAACTTCAAGAAGGAGAGCAAAGACACGGTCAGTGCTTGTTTGTGTACAGTAGCAAGGTCAGGGTCAGTTCTTGTTTGTGTCTAGTAGCAAGGTCAGTGTCAGTTCTAGTAGCAAGGTTAGGGTCAGTTCTTGTTTGTGTCTAGTAGCAAGGTCAGGGTCAGTTCTTGTTTGTGTCTAGTAGCAAGGTCAGGGTCAGTTCTAGTAGCAAGGTCAGGGTCAGTTCTTGTTTGTGTCTAGTAGCAAGGTCAGGGTCAGTTCTAGTAGCAAGGTCAGGGTCAGTTCTTGTTTGTGTCTAGTAGCAAGGTCAGGGTCAGTTCTAGTAGCAAGGTCAGGGTCAGTTCTTGTTTGTGTCTAGTAGCAAGGTCAGGGTCAGTTCTTGCTTGCTCTGATGGGCACTTGCGGAAAACAAGGCGGCTGGGCATAGGGCTGACCACACAATCCCCTTCGTCTGCCCCGTGTGTCTTGGGTACCAACGGGAAAAATTAATATGATTCTTACCACATTCCCTACCACTTAGCCACTACCACCCATATCTCACTACCACCCATCTCCCACTACCACCCCTCCACTACCACCCATCCACTACCACCCCTCCACTACCACCCATCAACTACCACCCCTCCACTACCACCCCTCCACTACCACCCATCCACTACCACCCATCCACTACTACCCATCCACTACCACCCCACCACTCCCACCCATCTCCCACTCCCACCCCACCCTCCCCTCTAACCCAGCTAAAGCCGTATATTTAAACCCACAGGCCCTAGAGATGATCCACAACATCCGCGAAGCTTTCAACGACCTACTGGAAGAAAACGATTGGATGGACGAGAAGACCAAAGAGTTCGCCAAAGAAAAGGTCAGAGGTCATTTCTATAATTAGAACTAACATGCTGACTTTGTGTTTGTGTTTGCGTGCGTGTGTGTGAGAGAGGTTTTTACATAGTAACCCCTCTAAAGGGGTGACGGGGACATATGTCCCCGGGTGCCGACCTTAGGGGACGCCAAAATGGGTTGGAGAAATAAATTGAAAGGTTGAGGGGGGTGCAAATCAAACGTTTGAGGGGGGGGGGTGCAAATCGAATAGTTTGTCCCCGGGCGCCGGGAAGGGTCGCTACGCCTCTGGACGGTCATGAATAATAATAAAAACAGAGGTGGACTGGTGGATGTGATAAGAAGGTGTGCAGCTGATGAATTGAGGCTTCTTCTCTTTTTCTTCTCTTCTTCTTCTTCGCTCTTACTAGTAGATGATGTGCGGGATTTCCTTCAACACAATTGAGTATTATGTATTAGCATGTTTAATGCTATATGGACCGATTTTAGCCTGCTTTCTCACACACATACACGCACACGCATACACACACGCGCGCAGTGTTTTTTCCAGACTTTTTTTTCCGGGGGGGGGGGGGGCACTTGAAATTTTCGGGGGGGGGGGGGGGGGGGCGGTAGACTTTCTTCGGGAGGCGGACACTGTTAAAAGTATATATTTTCTATATAAATTATATAAATTTCATTTCGTTCGAAGGGGATGGGGGCGGTAAAAAGAGAGATGCCTGGAAGAAACTCTGCACGCGCGCACACTCATATAGCCTACATACACAGAACAGAGTGCAACACTGAGAGCTTTATATATGCATTTATTTAATTTATAATTAATGGGTTTTTTTTTGTTTGTTAATTTGTAAAATGTGGCAAGTCTCGTAACTCCTCAATGAGAAGTATTCCACACAGTACATAGACAGCCCGAGTGTATAAATATGCGTTTATTACGTCCCATTTGTAATTTTTAGTGAAGGGCGATAACATATATAAAATTTATTAAAATTTCCAAAATAGTACATAACTTTTTGTTTGAAAATAAAATATCTCTAGTAAAGTTAACATTTGGTAAAAGATTAAACAGTAACATTAAAAAAAACCAAATTACTCATAACAATAAATAAATGAGTTTGTATTTTTGATGTATTTAAAATATAAAAAGCGTAAATGAAATTCTAATCTATTTTTAAAAGAAACGAGTAATTGACAATAATTTAATCATTTAAAAAAAAAAATTCCACTCACTAACCACGCCGAGGAAAAAAATCCTTTGAATCATCATTTAATTACACATTTGCATTTTCTGGTTGGTTTTTTTTTTATTTTTTAATTTTTAATTTTTTAAATTTTTTTTTATTTAGACGTTTTGTATTAGATCTATGTATACGTAAACCATCTTAAATAAATGAAAGTAGGCTACAAGCAAGAAAGAAATATTACTATTGTAAATCTGTATCAGTCCTCACAAGCCGATGCTGAAAACTGTAATACCAAAGCGAACATGACACGGCAAACTGACGCTGTTAATTACATGTCTGAGGCGGGGGAAAAAAACGTTTATATAAAAGTTCTTTAAAGATGAAAAAATAGTTTAAATTTGGAGTGTGGATTTCTGTAAAAAAAAAAAAAAAAAAAAAAAAAAAAAAAGCAGAAAAGCCACATCTTTTCCACTACTGTGATAGATGTATCCAAGTCTATAGATCGCCTTCTTGTGAATTTTATGGATAAGCCTGTCAAAATTTATGCATGACAACGCAGGTTTGCCTTCAAGAACCTGAGCATGGCCAATACAATAGAACAAATCATTGAATGTATGAGTATGGCCTCTACAATAGAACAAATCATTGAATGTATGAGCAGAAAGAACTTGATAAGTAAAGCGGGAGTGATCTCCCCTAAACTTAAAAAAAAATAATTATTAACATGATCAATCTGTTTTCGATAACTATTGATATGCTTGAGATAATTAGCAGATCAGCTTACCATCTTGATGAACTTTATTTTCACGGCTAAATAATTTCAGGCCTAAGCTTTCAGTAAAGACAGCAAGGTTTTTTTCAGTGTATTTAAAGGATGATTATTTTAAAGGATTTCGTTTTAGAATTATTTTGAACTCATGGAGGAGTAAAATATCGATATTTGTTAAAATATAGATTTCGAATTTTTGCACGTTTTTAAAAGTTCCAAACATACTCTTTATGCTAGAAAGAAACAAAAAACTAAAGTACACAAATAGTGATTTTATTTTTTCCTTGTCATACACTTATGTTGGGTTAATCTGCTGTGAACTACACATTAAATACCAAACCCCTGAGCATCAACATAGCAGGGTATGGCATGAACTTCTCAAACTAAGATGTTCCATCACTCCTAATTAGGCCGTCTAGACTTCACTGTTTCCGGGTTAGATAAATTATAGGATGACGGGCTTTTTTAAAGATTTTTTTTTATCAAAGCACCGAGCATTATGGAATAATTAGTGGGTCAGCTGATGACGTCATCTCGTTTCAGCCATTTACGGTGTCATGTTGTTGTTTGGCCGGCGTGTAATTTTAGCTCACGCTTTTCGTAACAATCCCTAAATGGCTTTGTTTTTGTTTTCTGCGTGTTTATATAAGGCCCGCCATAGCCTTCTTAAGACACTCTTTGACATTCTTGGTGTACTTAGGTAGGATTAAACCTACAGACTTAACACACTTTTACTCTAATCTTAACAAGAATTCTAACACAAATTACTTATTTTTAAAACTGTCATTTCAAATATGTCTTGCTTTTCTGTTTATATTTATTAGACACATTACATTAATGTGCGTGAAAGAACACTTTCAAGAACATATTCAAGAATACATTTAAGAACACATTCAAGAACACATTTAAGAACACATTGAAGAACACATTTAACAAAGCATTCAAGAACACATTTAAGAACACATTCAAGAACATTTTCAAGAACATATTCAAGAACACATTTAAGAACACATGCAAGAACACTTTCAAGAACTGATTTAAGAACACATTCAATAATATAATTCAGTGTCTAACTAGCTACTCATTGTGAAACAAACCCATACATACATACGGTTTTTTATAATTAGCTTTTAGAATCTTTTGAGCTAGGTTGAATTAAAAAAATAACGTGAAATATTCTTTAAATATTACAGGCAAATGCCATGAAGGAGAGGATTGGATATCCGGATATTTTGACGGACAGCAAGCAATTGGACTCGAAATACGAATCGGTAAGTTGGTAGTGGGGAAGGGGGTGGGGGGGGGGGGGGTGGGGAGGGTATGGCGAGATAAAATGAGAGTCGGGAGGGTGAAGTAAAAGGTATGCAAGGGGGGGGGGGTGGTCATTACATCCTTGTCATGCACACATATTCATTTGTAATTGTGGTAATTAGTAACACTTCATTATAAAGCTTATTTTTATCCTGTTTTAATTTTAAATGAATTATGTTATTAGTTATATTCAATATCTGAATATACAAGTATATAAAAAGGTTAGATATAAGCTTATATATAGAGTGAAGGTTACTGTTAATACTAGTTTATATATGAGCTGTTCACCAAGTTACTCACTTTTACAAAGACACATCCAGTAATCGATACTACTTTATTTATCACCACTTGACGATACTGACAATGACAACCAGTAATCTATACTACTGTTTTTGACGAAGTCATCGATTCTGACTAAAACAAAACCAGTAATCGGTACAACTTATTTTATCACCATGTGACGATACTGTCCAAGACACAACCAGTAATCGATTCCACTTATTTTATCACCATGTCACGATACTGACCAAGATACAACCAGTAATCGATACTACTAATTTTTCACCACGTTACGATACTGACTAAAACAAAACCAGTTATCGGTACTACTAATTCTATTACCACGTGACGATACTGACCAAGACACAACCAGTAATCGATTCCACTTATTTTATCACCATGTCACGATACTGGCAAATATACAACCAGTAATCGATACTACTATTTTTCATCACGTGACGATACTGACTAAAACAAAACCTGTTATCGATACTACTTATTCTATTACCACGTGGCGATACTGACCAAGACACAGACAGTAATCGATTCCACTTATTTTGTCACCACGTGACGATACTGACCAAGACACAGACAGTAATCGATTCCACTTATTTTGTCACCATGTGACGATACTGACCAAGAATCAAGCAGTAATCGATTCCACTAATTTTATCACCAGCTGAAGTTAACAGAAGATTACGTCCACAACGTCAAGCACATTATAGAATTCTCGGCCCGGAAGTTGATGTCTAAGTTACGTGAACCGGTTAACAAAACCAAGTGAGTACTGGTTAGGTGGGTGGTTAGGGTTAGGTTGGTGGTTAGGGTTAGGGTTAGGTGGGTGGTTAGGTGGTTAGGGTTAGGTAGATGGTTAGGGTTAGGTGGGTGGTTAGGGTTAGGTAGGTGGTTAGGTGGTTAGAGTTAGGTAGTTGCTTAGGGTTAGGTGGTTGCTTAAGTAGGTGGGTGATTACGGTTGGGTGGGTGGGTGGTTCTGGTTGTATTAGGTGAGTGGTTAGGGTTAGGTGGGTGCTTAGGGTTAGGTGGGTGGTTAGTTGGATGGTTAGGGTTAGGTAGGTGGTTAGGGTTAGGTTGGTGGTTAGGTTCAGATTAGTGGTCAAGGTTAGGTTAGACCTTGTTAAAATGTCTTACTGACAAATAGCGAATTTAGAATTGAAGATTGGAGAATGTGGTGGAGCTGGTTTGAAAAAGAAATATTTTTTTTTCTAAATGTTGAGATCGCAAGAACTTATATATATATATATATATATATATATATATATATATATATATATATATATATATATATATATATATATATATATATATATACTAAGAATTTCGGCCTTGTTAATGTCCAACTGGGAAAAAAATGTGGCCTTATTAATGTCCAACTTACGAGAGCGCCGTAACTATGGTAACTAGGTCATGGACTGAATGTGTTGATTGACCTTTGAACTTTTCACTCTGGTGTCTGCTTGGTGAGTTCCATTTAACGCCGTCAGGGGGCGCCGCCGGTGATTGGCTGGTACACGTCAGGTGGTGCGGCTGAGATGGAAGAAGGTTCTGTGTCATCAGTGTTTGGTTTGGCGCCGCTTTTAAAGTTTCGGCTACAAGTAGGCTACTCGTCAGAATTAAGAATAGTAGTAATAGGAGAGTTTAAAAGGAGTTGCGGAAAAACGAAAAAATTTGTTTTTAATGTATTTATATAATAGGTTAATATTGATGATCCTAATCTCAATATAGTGATACTTCATTTATTCCTTTGAGGCCATTGAAGAGCAATAGGCTGCAGCCTTACTTTTCCATTGGACTCGGTTTTGAGCGGCTCTCTATATGTGCTCCCATGTAAGCCCGGCAGCCTTTGCCTCATCTTCTACTGTTCCTCCAGGATTTCCTTGGCCGGCCTTCTTCCTTCTTCCTCTAGGGATTCAAATCTATTGCTTTGCTTGCGATGTTATCCTCTATTCTTCTCAGGATTTGCCCTATCCATCCCATTTGCGGGCTTTAGTATCCCTGTCTATTTTTATAACATGTGAGGTGCAGTAATAGTGCGCAAGGACATTTTTTTTTGTTTTCTGAAATCCAGCATATTTAGACATTAACAAAGAATAGCCACATGTACAATGTAGCACAATAAAACACTTTTACACAAAAAATAAAACAAAATTAAAGTGTATTAATATAATTAGTTTGTATATTTGCGCATTTTTTTGTTTGCGCATTTATCTGTTTGCGCAGTTTTTAGTTGTGCAGTTTTCTGTGAACCAAGATAGTGTACTGTCCCCTCTGATAAAAACAAGGTAATTAAAAAGTCTAGTGACAATTTTAGCGCAATTTCCTTATGTTATCTAAAAATAGCTCTGTCGTAGCGTAAATCAAGAGCAGGGTTAGTAAAACCATTGGTTAGTTATTAAAACGTTTTTTATTAAAAAAAAATTCAGTATTTTACAAGTTTTATTTACAATAGAGTTACATGACTAAAAACCATTGCGCGCCTAGCTACTGAACGTGATGACGCAGCCATTGGACGTGATGGCGCAGCTATTGAACGTGATGACGCGTGTGGTGTGGTTGGATAAACATGCCTACTAATTCGGTCCAAATTTTAATTAATTCAAAAATTTTTTTGTGACCGAACGAAAGGATATTTTTGAAAACTTTCTTCGGCAATATTGTTCTAAATTATGGCAGAAATCGACTGGTACATGTTTCAAGTCGCTAAGTGGTCTGGTTGCCGAGATATGGGCCAAAAACTGCTTTTTTCGAAGTGTTTTGGCTTTTCCGGGAAATCCATGAAAGAAACCCGGAATTTTTATGGCCTATGTTCATCCCCGTAACTTGCTTAACATAATTGCTTTTGGAACTAGTCCTCGATATTGCTTCGTTGAGGAGGAGATACGACTTAAAGCTGCGGACACACATCCATCCATTCATACATCCAGAAATGACGGGTTAATAAACGCAATTCTCCAGAATGGAAATTGCGCTAAAAAATGTAATATCCATAAGATAAGACTCATATTGATTCATCTATAGAGTCTTATACTGAACTGTCTATCGCCAGGACAGTACACAAAACCAAAACACGTCCCACAAAAAAATTCTATTACGTGAACTATATTTCTGTCAAGGGCGGTAATTCTGGATAAAAAAGGGGATATAATGATGTAATTAGTACTCAAAATATCATAAGATGGCGTGGATATTCGAGACAGCGATCTCAGCCTTGGTTCGTTACATTGTAAAAAAAAAATGTTATACTCTCCCTTAGTTTTTGTATCATTAGTGGTAGTATGGACGGTCTTTTCTTTTTGAGGTGGTGGTGGGGGGGGGGGGGGGGTGTTGTAATGGACGGTCATTTTCTTAGGTGGGGAGGGTGGGGTGTTTGGTCGAAATGGACGGTCTTTTGGGGTCTGGTAGTGTTCCATCACCTCAGGGTGGGAACGATACTTTTTTCTGGCTGATATTTCCAGTGTGTTGGTGAATATAGTTGGTTATGATAGTCTTCTTTTAGAAGCCAATCAGTTGTAAATGTTTTCTATATAAAAAACAATGTATCTGAGTAAATATATCTCTTGTTAAACATTAGGATATGATTAGTATAAGTAAGTTACCCTTTCCGGCGAAGCGGTTGGTAGGAGAGATGTTTCTTCGGCCTCAGCGATAGTGTGGTCAGTATTAAGCCCACCGCCTTTTCTTTCCCCAATTCAGGTACCTCTTAAATTTGGTTGGCCTCTAGGCGTGATACTGAAGCGGATCCTTGACTAAAGTTAAGTTAATTAAGCTGGGTGAGTTCAACATGAATAGATGAAATGAGTTCCAAAAAAAATCTAGTTATGAGTATTTATGCTGGGTTTGATTTAGACATTTTTTTCAAGGTGGGGGAGAATTAATCCAGGCTAGGGGGGGGGGGGGGGAAGTGGGTGAAGTCGCACTAGATTTTCGGGGGAGGCAGCGGAAACGGGTTAAAATACATTTTCTATATTTAAAAAAAAATATTTCGGGGGTGGAAGTAGCGCTGCCTTGAGCGCCCCCCCCCCCCGTCTCTCCGAGACATCCCTGAAAGAAACGCTGGGGTTTTGTGGTGTAGGACAAAAGGCCAACATCCTAAAGGCCGACAAGACAAAAGGCCGACAGCCAAAAGCCCCGAATAGGGTTCGATAAAAGTTTAAAATCTGGATTTGGGATATAGTAAGGTTAAAGGATCGAGTTTAGACTAAAGGTTTAAGCAGCTGTAACTGCATAAGGGGAAACAATCCACACTCTTCCCGGGTAGGTTTGAACGCTGATCTTGATGTGGATACAACAAAACAAAATACTAATCCAGTAGGTCAATTTAACTATGGAGTATGAACGGGTAAATCCTATTCTAAAAATACCTCATTGATTTTCCCGAAAGTTTGTGACAACAAAAAATATAGTTCTCGCTGGTTTGGAGGCTATTGATTGAGCACGCGTTTGTCTAGACGGGTATCACGTGATCATGGGGCAGTGGAGTGTTTGTTTTGTGTCTGGGGGGAGGGAAGGGGGGAGAGTACAGTGTTAACAACCGCTGGGGTAACCTTGGTGAGTGGTCTGTACCGGAAGTCGACACTAGTGTCTTTGCGCATGCGTTTGGAACCGATTCTCGTGTCTAAATTACAGTTGTAGGAAAGTTGTGTTTTTTTTTTTGGGGGGGGGGGGGAGGGGGGGGGGGAAGGCTACATTTCATGGCTGCTTAGTGAATAAAATAGTAGATAGAAGTGTTAAAATGTCTTCCAATTACAAATTTATCATTTCTATATTTGGGACGGTGTGGTGGAGTTGTAGAGTGTTTGCCTGCTAAACCCAAAGGCTCGAGTTCGGATACTCGGCTCAAAGCCGTAGTACGTTAATGAGTCCACCCAGCTCTGATGGGTACCTTATTCTTGTAAAGGAAAGTAAAAGCGTCCTGGCATAGTACTGATTATGTTATCCCTTCATATGCCGAGGTCATAGAAACAGGGGGGGGGGGGAAACAGGGGGGAAACAGTTGAAGGAGGAGGTAAGGTATTGTGTGGTCAGTGTTGTGTTGAGGTACCCCTCATGGATTTCCTCTGAACTCAAGCCCGAACAAAGATGTTACGTCAGTCACTGTTATTTACTAATATGATACTAATATGATACCACAACTGTTGTGATATGTTAAGATGTGAAGTGTTTGTTTCAGACTTTTTTTTATCCGGGGGAGGGGGGCACTTTAAAAATGCGGTGGGGAAGGGCGGACTAATATTCCGAGAGGCAGGGGGGGGGGGTGAGGACACTTGTTAAAAGTATATATTTTCTACATAAATTCTATTTCGTTCGTTGGGAGGGGCGGAAGTCGTGATCTTGGAGGGGGGGGGGGGGAAGTGACCTATATTACTGATGCCTGAAAGAAACACTGAAGTTGTGGAGGTATTTAATGTATTTTTTTAAAATTTTTCTTTCTTTAGCTGGGAGCAGGATCCAGTGGTGGTCAATGCCTTCTACAGCCCAAATGCTAACGATATACGTAAGTGTATAGGCGACTGTTTGTTGTGTAGTTTAGAGTAGGGTGCTAACGATATACGTAAGTGTACAGGCGACTGTTTGTTGTGTAGTTTAGAGTAGGGTGCTAACGATATACGTAAGTGTACAGGCGACTGTTTGTTGTGTAGTTTAGAGTAGGGTGCTAACGATATACGTAAGTGTACAGGCGACTGTTTGTTGTGTAGTTTAGATTAGGGTGCTAACGATATACGTAAGTGTATAGGCGACTGTTTGTTGTGTAGTTTAGAGTAGGGTGCTAACGATATACGTAAGTGTATAGGCGACTGTTTGTTGTGTAGTTTAGAGTAAGGTGCTAACGATATACGTAAGTGTACAGGCGACTGTTTGTTGTGTAGTTTAGAGTAAGGTGCTAACGATATACGTAAGTGTACAGGCGACTGTTTGTTGTGTAGTTTAGAGTAGGGTGCTAACGATATACGTAAGTGTACAGGCGACTGTTTGTTGTGTAGTTTAGATTAGGGTGCTAACGATATACGTAAGTGTATAGGCGACTGTTTGTTGTGTAGTTTAGAGTAGGGTGCTAACGATATACGTAAGTGTACAGGCGACTGTTTGTTGTGTAGTTTAGAGTAGGGTGCTAACGATATACGTAAGTGTACAGGCGACTGTTTGTTGTGTAGTTTAGATTAGGGTGCTAACGATATACGTAAGTGTACAGGCGACTGTTTGTTGTGTAGTTTAGATTAGGGTGCTAACGATTTACGTAAGTGTATAGGCGACTGTTTGTTGTGTAGTTTAGATTAGGGTGCTAACGATTTACGTAAGTGTACAGGCGACTGTTTGTTGTGTAGTTTAGATTAGGGTGCTAACGATTTACGTAAGTGTACAGGCGACTGTTTGTTGTGTAGTTTAGATTAGGGTGCTAACGATTTACGTAAGTGTACAGGCGACTGTTTGTTGTGTAGTTTAGATTAGGATGCTAACGATTTACGTAAGTGTACAGGCGACTGTTTGTTGTGTAGTTTAGATTAGGGTGCTAACGATTTACGTAAGTGTACAGGCGACTGTTTGTTGTGTAGTTTAGATTAGGGTGCTAACGATTTACGTAAGTGTACAGGCGACTGTTTGTTGTGTAGTTTAGATTAGGGTGCTAACGATATACGTATGTGTTCAGGCGACAGTTTGTTGTGTAGTTTAGATTAGGGTGCTAACGACATACGTAAGTGTACAGGCGACAGTTTGTTGTGTAGTTTAGATTAGGGTGCTAACGATATACGTAAGTGTACAGGCGACTGTTTGTTGTGTAGTTTAGATTAGGGTGCTAACGATTTACGTAAGTGTACAGGCGACTGTTTGTTGTGTAGTTTAGATTAGGGTGCTAACGATTTACGTAAGTGTACAGGCGACTGTTTGTTGTGTAGTTTAGATTAGGGTGCTAACGATTTACGTAAGTGTACAGGCGACTGTTTGTTGTGTAGTTTAGATTAGGGTGCTAACGATATACGTATGTGTTCAGGCGACAGTTTGTTGTGTAGTTTAGATTAGGGTGCTAACGACATACGTAAGTGTACAGGCGACAGTTTGTTGTGTAGTTTAGATTAGGGTGCTAACGATATACGTAAGTGTACAGGCGACTGTTTGTTGTGTAGTTTAGATTAGGGTGCTAACGATATACGTAAGTGTACAGGCGACTGTTTGTTGTGTAGTTTAGATTAGGGTGCTAACGATTTACGTAAGTGTACAGGCGACTGTTTGTTGTGTAGTTTAGATTAGGGTGCTAACGATTTATGTAAGTGTACAGGCGACTGTTTGTTGTGTAGTTTAGATTAGGGTGCTAACGATTTACGTAAGTGTACAGGCGACTGTTTGTTGTGTAGTTTAGATTAGGGTGCTAACGATTTACGTAAGTGTACAGGCGACTGTTTGTTGTGTAGTTTAGATTAGGGTGCTAACGATTTACGTAAGTGTACAGGCGACTGTTTGTTGTGTAGTTTAGATTAGGGTGCTAACGATATACGTATGTGTTCAGGCGACAGTTTGTTGTGTAGTTTAGATTAGGGTGCTAACGACATACGTAAGTGTACAGGCGACAGTTTGTTGTGTAGTTTAGATTAGGGTGCTAACGATATAGGTAAGTGTACAGGCGACTGTTTGTTGTGTAGTTTAGATTAGGGTGCTAACGATTTACGTAAGTGTACAGGCGACTGTTTGTTGTGTAGTTTAGATTAGGGTGCTAACGATTTACGTAAGTGTACAGGCGACTGTTGTGTAGTTTAGATTAGGGTGCTAACGACATACGTAAGTGTACAGGCGACTGTTTGTTGTGTAGTTTAGATTAGGGTGCTTACGACATACGTAAGTGTACAGGCGACAGTTTGTTGTGTAGTTTAGATTAGGGTGCTAACGATTTTCGTAAGTGTACAGGCGACTGTTGTGTAGTTTAGATTAGGGTGCTAACGATATACGTAAGTGTACAGGCGACAGTTTGTTGTGTAGTTTAGATTAGGGTGCTAACGACATAAGTAAGTGTACAGGCGACTGTTTGTTGTGTAGTTTAGATTAGGGTGCTAACGACATAAGTAAGTGTACATGCGACAGTTTGTTGTGTAGTTTAGATTAGGGTGCTAACGATATACGTAAGTGTACAGGCGACAGTTTGTTGTGTAGTTTAGATTAGGGTGCTAACGATATACGTAAGTGTACAGGCGACTGTTTGTTGTGTAGTTTAGATTAGGGTGCTAACGATATACGTAAGTGTACAGGCGACTGTTGTGTAGTTTAGATTAGGGTGCTAACGATATACGTAAGTGTACAGGCGACAGTTTGTTGTGTAGTTTAGATTAGGGTGCTAACGACATAAGTAAGTGTACAGGCGACAGTTTGTTGTATAGTTTAGATTAGGGTGCTAACGACATAAGTAAGTGTACATGCGACAGTTTGTTGTGTAGTTTAGATTAGGGTGCTAACGATATACGTAAGTGTACAGGCGACAGTTTGTTGTGTAGTTTAGAGTAGGCTAAGCGTGTACGGGACTACTGGTTAAGTCATGTTATTGTTTAGATTAGGGTTAGTGGGCATTCACCTACTTGTTATGACATGTTTAGATTAGTTTTAGGGGTCACTCAACAACTTGTTATACCATGTTTAGATTAGTGTTAGGGGTCACTCAACAACTTGTTATACCATGTTTAGATTAGTGTTAGGGGTCACTCAACAACTTGTTATACCATGTTTAGATTAGGGTTAAAATTGGGCACATAACTAATGGTTATAACATGTTTAGATTAGGGTTAGAAGTGTGCACATAACTAATTGTTATACCATGTTTAGATTAGGGTTAAAATTGGGCACATAACTAATGGTTATACCATGTTTAGATTAGGGTTAAAATTAGGCACATAACTAATGGTTATACCATGTTTAGATTAGGGTTAAAATAAGGCACATAACTAATGGTTATACCATGTTTGGATTAGGGTTAGAAGTGGGCACATAACTAATGGTTATACCATGTTCAGATTAGGGTTAGAAGTGGGCACATAACTAATGGTTATACCATGTTTAGATTAGGGTTAGAAGTGGGCACATAACTAATGGTTATACCATGTTTGGATTAGGGTTAAAATAAGGCACATAACTAATGGTTATACCATGTTTGGATTAGGGTTAGAAGTGGGCACATAACTAATGGTTATACCATGTTTGGATTAGGGTTAGAAGTGGGCACATAACTAATGGTTATACCATGTTTGGATTAGGGTTAAAATAAGGCACATAACTAATGGTTATACCATGTTTGGATTAGGGTTAGAAGTGGGCACATAACTAATGGTTATACCATGTTCAGATTAGGGTTAGAAGTGGGCACATAACTAATGGTTATACCATGTTTAGATTAGGGTTAGAAGTGGGCACATAACTAATGGTTATACCATGTTTAGATTAGGGTTAAAATTAGGCACATAACTTATGGTTATACCATGTTTAGATTAGGGTTAGAAGTGGGCACATAACTAATGGTTATACCATGTTTGGATTAGGGTTAGAAGTGGGCACATAACTGATTGTTGGGTCATGTTAGGGTTACGGTAAGTGGGCACCAAACAACTGGGTGTGTCGTGTTAGGGTTAGGGTAAGCAGTCGGTACATAGATTGCTGATTATATCATGAAGATTAGCGTTAGTGGCTCCACAATAACATTTCATATCATGTTAAGATTAGCTTAAGTGGGCACATAGCTACTGGTCAGATTGTATGAACATTAGGGTTGTTTTAGGGTTGGTTATTTCGTGTTAAGATTAGGGTTGTTTTAGGGTTGGTTATTTCGTGTTAAGATTAGGGTTGTTTTAGGCAGTGGCGTAGCGAGGTCGGGTGTCACCCGGTGCGGCACTTAATGGTGTCACCCCCACAGAGGTGTAGCGACCAGTCCCGGGGACAAACTTTCGAATTTTCGATTTGCACCCCCCCTCAATTTTTTCCTCTATATATTTTATAATTTGCCTTGGTGTCACCCCCCTAAATGGTGTCACCCGGTGCGGTCCGCACCCCCCCCCCCCTCGCTACGCCTCTGGTTTTAGGGTTGGTTATTTCGTGTTAAGATTAGGGTAAAGAGCTGGCACATAACTAGCTGGTTATATCATGTTTAGATAAGTGTTAAGGGCACTTAGCGGCTGGTGTTCAAGCCATGTTAAGATTAAGGTTAACACATAGCATTTGTTTAGGTTGTGTTAAAAATTTAGTTTTCAATGGTTTAGATTTGGGTTAGCGGGCACCAAACAATAGGTTATGGTGGCATAAACAATACTGATTTTTTAATCTTGTACCTAACTTTATTGACTGGCGTCCCAATTTTTTTTACACCGAATGATGTCCCTGAGTCAACTCAGCTAATATAAGTACCCAGCATTTGTTCAGATTATAAGTGTACGTTTTTCTAAAGAAACATATTTTATGGATAACAGGTTATTCTTTTTACACCTGTTTTTTTCTCTTACATAACTAAAATTACATCGAATTAATATTTTTAATGTTTAATTTCTACAATAGTTTTCCCAGCGGGGATTCTTCAGCCTTCCTTCTACAGTGCGACCTTTCCAAAGTAAGTTTACAATTCCTTCAGGGGACTTAATTTTATCATTCAAGGGATGCGACTCTTGAATTGTAGAGATTAAGTTTTTAAAATTTTAGATATATTTATTTTGTTTATACAAGAGTGCATTTTTATATATCTACAAGAGTGAATTTTGTTTTATTTCAAGGGTTAGTAATTTTAATTTCAAAGAATCTTTTTGTAATTTTTTCAGGGTAGATTTTGAAGAATTGACAACTATGATTTTACAAATAAATTAATATGCGGTTTCTAAATAGTTTTTGTTTGAAATAGTTACATAATTTATTAAAAAAAAAATTATTATTATAACCACCTAACTTCTGCAGATCTCTGAACTACGGGGGTATTGGCGTTGTGATTGGGCATGAAATCACTCACGGATTTGATGACAAGGGTAAGACTAGTCTCCCTTGTTTAAGTATAAACTAAACAAGGGACAAAACCGCAAGTTCTACTTCTTAAGTTTACAACTGTGTTACAGGATGAGACAACTCATTTTGTTTTTGTTTTTGCTATATAAAAACGGTAGTTCCCTCCCTTCCCTGTTGTTTACTATACTACCACATAAAGTAGGGTAACTCTAGACCTTTAGATACTATACAATACGATAATTAGCCCATCAACATTAGTTTTTTAACACAGAGACAAGATCACAAAAAACCTTAAAGGAGCCAATTATTGTATGTGAGAGTGTGTGCGCGCCTGTGTGTATGTGTGTGCGTGTTAATTGTCGTAAGTAAAAGAACTAGAAGGCTAGTGGGTTATGGACCTTTGACATTCAGTTGAAGGTTACAATTTGTGTCAGTGGTTGTGTAATTATGTCCCTCTAGTAATGCGAATGTACGGAGCTTATTCATATGTTAATCGTGTGTCTTTAACGTGTCAACGCTGTGCTCTTAAAGTGTCATCAATGCGGTTTTTTAAATTGTGTGTGCTGTTTATGTGTCAATATATGCTCAATATATGTCCTACCTATATATAAATCGTATTATATTCACGAAG
Source organism: Physella acuta (assembly GCF_028476545.2). NCBI lineage: Eukaryota > Metazoa > Mollusca > Gastropoda > Physidae > Physella > Physella acuta. Next base: position 98,014 of record NW_026732548.1, on the reverse strand, counting down.
ACCCAATATATTCATGAAATGTGTCTTAAACTTGTGTCCTAGAAGGGACTGAAGTCACTGTCCTATGTCCTTATTACGTCCTCACTGAGTCCTAACTGTGTCCTTAATATGTCCTCACAACGCCCCCCCCACTCTATCCTTATTGTCCTTACTAAGTTCTTACCAGGTCCTCACCATGTCCTCAACATGTCCTCCCCATGTCCTCCATATGTCCTCCCCATGTCTTCCCCGTATTGTCACCATGTAATCCCCATGTCCTCCATATGTCCTCCCCATGTCCTCCCCGTATCCTCACCATGTCCTCACCATGTCCTCCCCATGTCCTCACTATGTCCTCACTATGTCCTCACAATGTCCTCACCATGTCCTCACCATGTCCTCTCCATGTCCTCCCCATATCCTCTCCATGTCCTCACTATGTCCTCAGGACGCCAGTACGACAAAAACGGCAACATCAAACAATGGTGGGACAACAGAACTATCGATGCCTTTAGACAACGGGCCCAGTGTTTCATAGACCAGTACTCCAACTTTAAGCTGGAGCAGATCAATGAATACGTGAGTTACACGGTCATCTTTATTCACTGTCACGTGACTCTCTGTATAGTGTCACGTCGCTCTATGTACACTGTCACATGGCTCTCTGAACAGTGTCTCGAAGCTCTCTGTATAGTATCTCAAAGCTCTCTGTACAGTGTCACGTTGTTCTATGTACGCTGCTACGTTGCACTCTGTAAACTGTCACGTTCTCTCTGTAGACTGTGACGTTGCTCTCTGTACAGTGTCACGTTGCTCTCTGTACACTGTCACGTTGCTCTCTTGTGCACTGTCACGTTACTCTATGTACACTGCTAACGTTGCTCTCTGTACACTGCCTCTTTGCTCTATGTACACTGTTAACGTTGCTCTCTGTACACTGCCTCTTTGCTCTATGTACACTGTTAACGTGGCTCTCTGTACAGTGTCATGTAGCTCTATGTGCAGTGTCACGTAGCTCTCTGTATTCTCTCACGTTTCTCTCTATACTGTTTCACTTATCCCTGTATGCATGATCACGTTTCTCTCTCCTCTGTATCACGTTTCTCTGTCACGTCTATTTGCTCAAAATTCTTCCTCAATTTTCGCTCTCTTTGACGTCTTATAAAAGTGACACAATAGAGAGAGTAAAGGAAAATATATTTGTTCTACAAAATCACATTTCTTTCTAAAAAAATTACGTCTATTTTCTAAGAATAATGTTTTTCTTTTATTTAAAAAAATCACAATTCCCTCCAAAGAATCACATTTTTTTCTCTACAGAATCACGTTTCTCTAAAAAGAATCACATATTTCTTTACAGAATCACTTTTCTCTTACTTAATCATTACTATCACACGCTCTCACGTTTTCTCCAGTGCCGTGGTTCTTAACCTGTTTTGTGGGTACCGAACCCCCCCCCCCCCCCCAGCTTCATACGCGCATTCGCCGAACCCTCCTTATTTCTAGCGACTAATTAGTGTACTTATTATGGCCGCATGGTCACGTTTAGTGTGACATATACAATGCGGCCGTATACCGTATAGCGAGCTGTTACGTAGTACTAACGTAGTGTGCTACGTCACGGGCGGAAGACTACTGGCTGTAGAGGTGTGATGTGTTTTTCGGGGAGGTAATCCTTGCGTTCAGAGACGAAAATAAGAATAGGCTTATGTGCAGTTTTATGTTTGCTATATTGTTTACCCTTTCCTGCATAATCTTGTTACTAATTAATTGTCCTTCAAGTTGAAGGATCCAAAATTTTTGTAAAAGGATCGTTAAATATAGAATAGTTAGGAAAGACAAGTTACAGATTTTAAGCGATATACACTTGAAATTAAGCTAACATGTTTTAGTATTATTTAAACCTGCAACTAAATATTTAACCGAAACACAATAAATAAATAAGTTTATTTTCGTAATTAGAGCTACAATTTATTTTGAAAGCGTATAAAAAATATTATAATCATCAGTCAAGATTTGAAATATATGTCCATATATAAATTTAGCAATTTTCTTGTAAATTATTTCCCTTGGGTTAATTATTTTGTTGTTGCTTAATGATGCAAATAAAAGGATATAATAATGTCGTGCTGACAAATGAAAATGTCTGGTGTGCTTCTATTATAACTTAAGACAAATTATTTTATCTTCTTGCTATGAAGTGTGTATTAAAGCTTGTGTTTTAATACTACTAAATCTACTACTACTACTACTACTACTACTACTACTACTACTACTACTACTACTACTACTACTACTACTACTACTATTAATAATAATAATAACAATAATAATAATAGTAATAATAATAATAATAATAATAATAATAATAATAATAATTATTATTATTATTATTATTATTATTATTATTATTATTATTATTATTATTATTATTATTATTATTATCTATATAATTCTCTTCATGGAGACGATAGAAAACATCACGCAGCGTAGCCACCACCCCCACATGGTCTGGTGAGCTGTGGTTCACCCCGAATGTTTACAATCGTAGAGCCGGGTTAGTGACGGCTATTAGGGGCAGATAGTTTAGTATTAAACCATTTAAAACGAAGGGGAGGTAACAATTTTTTGGAAACGACTGTTTTCACTGGGCAGGAGGGGGGGGGGAGGGGTGCGGGAGGGGGGGCTGGAGGGTGTAGTGTTGGATTCACAATTTATGACTTGCTGATAAGCAGAAAATTAAACAACAAGATGGCGGCGTATACTACGTCGCGGGTCAGCTCTTTATTATTATTAGTCTTATCAAAAATCATTTAATTATCATTGTTGATGAGTCGTTATGTTTGTTGCTTCTTGCTTACAGATGAGCGGAAAGATCAGTCAAGGGGAGAATATCGCAGATAATGGAGGATTGAAACAGTCATATAGGGTTAGTTCCCTTTTTTCAGTTTCTTTTTCTGAATTTTACTACATTCTAGAAAGACTACTATTTGTCCAGTGAATTCTTTATTTTTAAAAATATTTAACTTATTACATTAAGTTCTTACCTTAACTTGTGGTGCATTATTGAAGTTTAAGTTAGTTTATCTTAGATCGATTTGTTACATTTATTCATTATTATTTAGGCAGCCTTTAATCCTTTTGCAAACCCTGACACCTATACGAACAAAAAAGATATACTTAATAGCATTATGGAGTCGCCTTTTGATGTACATAAAAGTACCCCATACAAGTACTACCTACAGATGTCCCCTCCAATTACAAGTGCCCAAAAAATAACCCCCTAACAAGTATCCTATACTGTACCCCATACAAGTAAGCTACTACATGCAAAAAACCCATACAAGTACCCCATACAAATACCACATAGACGTATCCACACTAGTAACAGAGGCGTAGCGAGGGCGGGGCGGGTGGTTCGGGCCGCACCGGGTGAAACCACTATATTGTGACTATATCTTACCATATCATTAAAATAATATCCAAAAACATCGTTACTATTAAGTTTGCAGTGATTAAAGCTTATAAGCAAACACGTAAGCATATATTTAAATTATAGGCTTATGTAGGCCGATATACACACACACAGATATATATATATATATATATATATATATATATATATATATATATATATATATATATATATATATATATATATATATATATATATATATATATATATATATATATATATATATATACTTTGGTTCTTGGGGGGGGGGGGGGCGACACCACGAAGTGCCGCACCGGGTGACACTCGACCTAGCGACGCCACTGACTAGTAAACAATACAGATACACAATGCAAGTACCACATATACGTACCTTGTTCCCATAGGCCTACATGCAGCCTATACACATAACCCATAGAAGTACACCATACAGTACTACATACAAATTTTCCTTACAAGTACAATTACAAGTGCCCATACAAGTACCACGTATAGGTACTTCATACAAGTACCCATATAAGTACCCTATACAAGTACCACACACAAGCACTTTATATAAATATCGCATACAATTAATACATATACCTATCCATTACTTGCACCCCATACTAGTACCACATATGTCTGATTTCTCCAGGCGTACAGGAAATGGGTGGAGAAAAATGGAGAGGAACCAGCGCTACCTGGCATCGGTTTGAGCCACAACCAGTTATTTTTCCTGAACTTTGCTCAGGTGAGAGCTCACTCTTTGAATCACTCTGGCACTGTTTGCGGGAGTCTTTGAATCACTCTGGCACTGTTTGCGGAAGTCTTTGAATCAGTCTGGCACTGTTTGCTGGAGTCTTTGAATCACTCTGGCACTGTTAGCGAGAGTCTTTGAATCATTCTGGCACTGCTTGCGAGAGTCTTTGAATCAGTGTGGCACTGTTTGCGGCAGTCTTTGAATCAGTCTGGCACTGTTTACGGCAGTCTTTGAATCATTCTGGCACTGTTTACGAGATTATATTTCCTTTAAATGAAGTTGATGATTGGATTGAACGTTACAGCCCCTTTTTCACATATCCACATTGAATAAACTGACAATAATTTGAATTGGGATGAGGAGGGGGGGGGGTTGAATTGACGGCGGGGGGATGGGGGGTAGTTGTAGTTGTAGGGGCATAGTTGACGTGGTTAGGTGACGTGGGTGAAGTATTGACAGTTAGTAACTGCCGAGGTTGGGGGGGGGGGGTAATTGATGGGAGTAACTGGCATGGGTATTTTAACACGTGCAATTGATGGGTGGGGTGGAGGGGGATAGTTGAAGAGTTTGTTTTAACCTGGAGTGTTGTCAGATATGTAACGATAGGGGATTAAACTCAACTGGTTGATAATGTCACACCTTTATTTTTCTATATCCGTTTATACATAATTGGTGATAACTACTACGCATATTAAACAAGTAGTCCACATATTAAACCATAATATGTGTATGTATGCTTATACATTTGTGATAAGTACAACGTGTATTAAACAATTGTATTGTGATAACCTCTATATTTAATATTCAACCATTATATTTGTATGCGTGTTTACAATTTGTCGATAACTAATCCATACATTGTATTTGTAAGCAGTTTTACAACTTTGTTGATAACTAATCCATACATTGTATTTGTATGCCCCCCCCCTCCCGAAGAAATGCTACCGCCCTCCCACCCCCACCCCCGAAAATTTCAAGTGCCCCCCCCCCCCGCCCGTGGAGTCTGGAAGAAACACTTTGTTTGATAACTACTACATACATTGTATTTGTATGCGTGTTTACAGTTTGTTGATAACTACTCCAAATATTGTATTTGTGAGCATGTTTACAATTTGTTGATAACTACTCCATACATTGTACTTGTATGCGTGTTTACAATTTGTTGATAACTACTCCATACATTCAACCATTATTTTTGAATGTGTGTTTACAATTTGTTGATAACTACTCCATACATTCAACCATTATATTTGTATGCGTGTTTACAATTTGTTGATAGCTACTCCATACATTCAACCATTATATTTGTATGCGTGTTTACAATTTGTTGATAACTACTCCATACATTCAACCATTATTTTTGAATGCGTGTTTACAATTTGTTGATAACTACTCCATACATTCAACCATTATATTTATATGCGTGTTTACAATTTGTTGATAACTACTCCATACATTCAACCATTATATTTGTATGCGTGTTTGCAATTTGTTGATAACTACTCCATATATTCAACCATTATATTTGTATGCGTGTTTACAATTTGTTGATAGCTACTCCATACATTCAACCATTATATTTGTATGCGTGTTTACAATTTGTTGATAACTACTCCATACATTCAACCATTATTTTTGAATGCGTGTTTACAATTTGTTGATAACTACTCCATACATTCAACCATTATATTTGTATGCGTGTTTACAATTTGTTGATAACTACTCCATACATTCAACCATTATATTTGTATGCGTGTTTACAATGTGTTGATATCTACTCCATACATTCAACCATTATATTTGTATGCGTGTTTACAATGTGTTGATAACTACTCCACACATTCAACCATTATATTTGTATGCGTGTTTACAATGTGTTGATAACTACTCCATACATTCAACCATTATATTTGTATGCGTGTTTACAATGTATTGATAACTACTCCATACATTCAACCATTATATTTGTATGCGTGTTTACAATGTGTTGATAACTACTCCACACATTCAACCATTATATTTGTATGCGTGTTTATAATTAGTTGATAACTACCCCATACATTCAACCATTATATTTGTATGCGTGTTTACAATGTTTTGATAGCTACTACATACATTCAACCATTATATTTGTATGCGTGTTTACAATGTGTTGATAGATACTCCATACATTCAACAATTATATTTGTATGCGTGTTTTCAATGTATTGATAACTACTCCATACATTCAACCATTATATTTGTGAGCATGTTTACAATTTGTTGATAACTACTCCATACATTGTACTTGTATGCGTGTTTACAATTTGTTAACTACTCCATACATTCAACAATTATATTTGTATGCATGTTTACAATTAGTTGATAACTACTCCATACATTCAACCATTATATTTATATGCGTGTTTACAATTTGTTGATAACTACTCCATACATTCAACCATTATATTTGTATGCGTGTTTGCAATTTGTTGATAACTACTCCATATATTCAACCATTATATTTGTATGCGTGTTTACAATTTGTTGATAGCTACTCCATACATTCAACCATTATATTTGTATGCGTGTTTACAATTTGTTGATAACTACTCCATACATTCAACCATTATTTTTGAATGCGTGTTTACAATTTGTTGATAACTACTCCATACATTCAACCATTATATTTGTATGCGTGTTTACAATTTGTTGATAACTACTCCATACATTCAACCATTATATTTGTATGCGTGTTTACAATGTGTTGATATCTACTCCATACATTCAACCATTATATTTGTATGCGTGTTTACAATGTGTTGATAACTACTCCACACATTCAACCATTATATTTGTATGCGTGTTTACAATGTGTTGATAACTACTCCATACATTCAACCATTATATTTGTATGCGTGTTTACAATGTATTGATAACTACTCCATACATTCAACCATTATATTTGTATGCGTGTTTACAATGTGTTGATAACTACTCCACACATTCAACCATTATATTTGTATGCGTGTTTATAATTAGTTGATAACTACCCCATACATTCAACCATTATATTTGTATGCGTGTTTACAATGTTTTGATAGCTACTACATACATTCAACCATTATATTTGTATGCGTGTTTACAATGTGTTGATAGATACTCCATACATTCAACAATTATATTTGTATGCGTGTTTTCAATGTATTGATAACTACTCCATACATTCAACCATTATATTTGTGAGCATGTTTACAATTTGTTGATAACTACTCCATACATTGTACTTGTATGCGTGTTTACAATTTGTTGATAACTACTCCATACATTCAACAATTATATTTGTATGCATGTTTACAATTAGTTGATAACTACTCCATACATTCAACCATTATATTTGTAAGCGTGTTTACAATGTATTGATAACTACCCCATACATTCAACCATTATATTTGTATGCGTGTTTACAATGTGTTGATAACTACTCCACACATTCAACCATTATATTTGTACTAGGCATGCTGCCCAGCTTCGCTTAGGCTTTCGAAAACATTGAGAATTTGAATGCTTAATTAATTCGCCCGCTGGTCGGTCTACGACCTCAAGAGTTATGAAGAGGTTCCTCCGTGGACATTTTTTTTCGATTTATAGCTCATATAAGGTACCGGTCAGTCGAGGTCAGTTTTGACCCCCTCGTCGGAGACTTTTCGGCCAACCGGCCCCCGTGTTCTGTCGCCCCAAGGCAAGATCCTGCCAAATTTGAAGCGCCTGCGGCTCCGGGAAGTGCCCTATCGGACACCCGACAATCTAGATCTAGATTCCTAAAAGAATTTTTTTTTTAAGTTTAGCCCGAGCATAATAAAAAAAATTCATTAACCAAGTTGACTTGGTGTGTCTCGAACCCGCACCACCTGCGTGGTTTAATGTACACTAACATCTCCGCTATTTAGGCACCTTATAAAATACGGAGAATGAAATACGTATTTTAAAATCTTAACTTACACGAATATGCATATTCTTTCAAATTAATTTTTTTATCCCAAATTAGCCAGTTCCAAACAAAGATTTTGTATAAAATAAATAAGTCTTGAAATAGTTTAGTCCTAATATAGAAATTTATTTTTGGAATTGATTTTAGAGAGGTTAGAGTCTAAATCTAGATCTTAGCGTCTACGTCTAGATCTAGTTATTGCGTAGATTTAGATTTAGATTTAGTCTAGATCTAGAATATCTAGATCTAGAATCCAAATACATAAACTAAATTTTATGAGTTTAGGCCGGATAAATTGTATTGTATACATTTCATAGTGTACGTAGATCAAAATCAAATTTGAATGAAATAGTTCATTTCTTTTTATTCGAAACACGGCAGATGACGTCATTAGTTATGTATAAGCAATAGTGACGTCACAGTTTTATGCGTTCTTTTTCACATGTATTAATGCTTTTCCGGTTGCATAAATAATACTGTTTCTCTACATTCGAATACGCCTTTATTTTTTATTTTTCTTCTTTAAATAAAATTGTGGTTATACATTTAAAACATCTAACATATTATTTTCAACAAAAGTCCGTAAAAAGTTCTCGATATATCGCTGCCGATTCTGACGTGATGTCCGGCGAAAATTTTTTGCGGACAGACAGAGAGAGAGAGAGAGAGAGAGAGATGTGCGAACGTGGGGATTTATATATTAGGATGCGTGGTTACAATGTGTTTATAACTACTCCATACATTCAACCATTATATTTGAATGCGTGTTTACAATGTGTTGATTCCTCCCACAGATATGGTGCGGTCTGATGAGGGACGAGGAGGCTCTGAGAAAGATTCGAACCTCGGCCCACAGCCTGGGCCCCATCCGTGTGTTCGGGCCACTTTCAAACTCTAAAGAATTTTCTCAAGCCTACGGGTGCCCGCTAGGATCCAAAATGAACCCAGTACACAAGTGTTCTCTTTGGTGATTGGTTGATTCAAATTTGAAAAATCTGTTACGGCGACTGTGATTGGATGAGCGTTGTGATTGATAAACAAAGAGTCTATAAAGTTCTGCCTTCTATTTTGTTTTATCTTGTGTGAACCAAAACGAGGCTTGTGGAATTCATTTTTGTGTGGAAAGTAAATAAAAAGATTAGGAAAAAAAACTTTTTTTTTTCTAGTAAAAAGTGAATGCTTGAAAATTTGGAATCATCCATTCATAGACCTACATACATAAACATACGTAATGATATCTATTTCGTACTGAGAGGTTCAAACCTACTGTTGAAATGTAAGAAAAAAAGACTATTGCAAGCGAGATAACATTGTAAATGAGAAGCAAAGAAACTATAAATAGATCTAATAGTTTTAAAAATTGGTGGAAATAAACGTGTTGGTTTAGATTTGGCGTGATTAAAATACTGGATTACCTAACTTGGAAAAGTTAAAATCTGGTCAAGTGGACTAATTTCTAAAACTTTCAGACTTGACAGATTACTCATTACTTCATGAGGAGAATTTAGCCTCAACAATTATTTCTAATTATTTTAAAAACATGGAAGGATAATCTTGCTGGCTGATTTTTTGAGATGTTAAGAAACTGGATTGCGTATCTTGGGAAAGGTTAAGAAAGTCCGGTTAAGTGGTTAAGTTTCCAGAACTTTCGGACTTTGCTTAGTCCTGGTTACGCCTTATGGAGCATATGGCATCAACCATTTTCTCCATATAAAACTATCAAATGGATAAGACAAGAACTTCAATAGATGGTGATACCAAGTGGTGTTACCAGGTGGTGTTACCAGATGATGTTACCAGATGGTGTTACCAGATGGTGTTACCAGATGGTGTTACCAGATGGTGTTACATGATGGTGTTTTTCGAATATGTTTGAACCTAAAATGCTATATAACTCTACGTTTTTCAATTCTTTCGTTGTTTTTTTTTTTTTTTTTTGGAGTTGGTGTTTTTGTTTGAAAAAATGGTTAAATGTGTTTTAAATAAACAATGCGTGAAGTTTGTGTTTTAAAATGAAACAATGTGTCCGTTCTGTTGAATTCAATACGTGCATGTATAATGTCAAAATATCGATGTCTTTTTTATGTACAGTGTTTTTAAATAACTATATATGTTATGTATGAAGGTATGACGTCACAAACGGTCTGTAATTTTAACAAAAACTATGACATAACGAATATGACGTAATGTAAGATGTTTGTCGGGTGTCATATTGTTCGAGATTAAGTTACAACTGTGATCGGATATGGTAAAAATGACGTCATATTTTGGGGATTATTTTCATATAGATGACGTCACAATGAGAGTAGCTATTGTATTTGTTGAAAGATGTGTTATTTAATAACAGTTGTGACGCATGCTTTTGTTAAGATGATTACATTTTTTGTATTCTTCATTGATAATTTCGTTCTGATTCATTGACAAATTGACTTTCTTAATCTTGATAACATGCTTTGGTCGAAAAAAGGGTGTAAGTCAAAAAAATTGTATTTAAAAAAATTTTTTATACTTAATTGTAAAGAAAAGTAACGAGTTAGTAATGAAGAAAATTAAAAACACATTTCTAATCTAAAAAAAAAATATGTATCTAAACCAAGTTTCGAAAGGGTGAATTTGTTAGGGTATGTAAAGATAGATAGAGGGTATCGATAGACGTGTTACTTGGTAAAGGTAACCCAAACAGACCTCGCGTAATGTACGGTCGTCATAGTGACGTCTTGCTACTTCGGGGCGGGGGGGGGGGGGGGAGAAGGGGAGGGATTCTGTCAAAGGAATGGCGTAACACGAGGGAAGGGTGTTGCCTTGATACAAAGTTAATAAACTGGAGGGGTGTTACCCCAGCTAGCGCTCAGTTTATGTCTATTATATACGTATATATATATATATATATATATATATATATATATATATATATATATATATATATATATATATATATATATATATATATATATATATATATATATATATATATATATATATATATATATATATGTATACATATATATACATATATATATATATATATATATATATATATATATATATATATATATATATATATATATATATATTAATATGTGTGTGTATGTATAATGTCACACGTTATTGTATGTGTTATGTACCCATCATTACCAAATATGTTTCTTTCTGTGTTACATTCTATTTTTCTGTACGAAAAATCAAGGATGTTTTCTTTTTGAATACTTTGTTTACTTTGTACAAAAGAGTGACCTTTTTTATAATATTTGCATTTTTATACGTCACTCGGTGTTAAAATAATCTCTGTGTCTACGTCATTGATGTTGTAATGTACTGACGTCATTCAGTGGCGTCATCTGCATGTGATTACGTCACCTGTATTCCTCATTGCCCTCACCATATTTACATATTCGTCTCCCTCTTTCTTTACCTTTTTTTTTATTTTTCTATAAATTAAAATATTTTTTTTTGCACTATCAGAAACAATACTTATCTGCTCAAATTGACACGAATGCTTTGCATCCATATTTCAAAATTGTTTATGATTATATAAATAATTAAAGAAACTAAAATATTTATTCTTTAAAACTAACAAATGTTTCCTAATGATTATATATATATATATATATATATATATATATATATATATATATATATATATATATATATATATATATATATATATATGTATATATATATATATATATATATATATATATATATAGTACCACGGGCGAAACATTCTTTAAAGTTGTTTTTTTTAATATACCAGTGTAGATTTCTAAGAGTAAGAGCTTTTTTTTGTATGTTTCAGGTAAATTAATAAAATCTCAAAACATTATGATATAATTAAAGAAATTATGATGATTTTGTTGGGTTTTTCATTCTTCCATCGTCACAGACCCGCCAGAATAAATATTTGTGGCTACCCCACACACATCTGTCTCCACACACATCTGTCCCACACACACCCAAACACCACCCTCTCCATTTTTCTCTTACACAACCTTAGTGGCCTTACACTCTATCCCAACACACAGCAGTATCGAACTACCTATTTCCACAACTAATATTTTGTTGTTGAAGGGAATTAACTCAAGATTTAAAAAATAAATCAGCAGCATCACCTGAGCTCCCTTGGATTGGATATCTGTCACTTCTGTGATAATTATTTTCAAACCCTATCAACAATTTCTGCTTTAGATGTCAATAAGACTTTAGCAAATAAAGTTTCAGATTTATTTTTAGAAACCAATTATGTATGGCTGAATAAAGTCGCTTTAAAAGGCCTTTCAAAAATACTTAAGAGTGCCCATTGTATGTATTATGTAGGACTATAACTATAGAAAAAAACGGTACGTGAAACACTATCATAGCAAAGTACTAGGAAATTATGCTTCGAAAACACGTTTTTATTCTATTCATTATTGGATTTTATGATCCCTAAAGATTCTCAGCATCCAACCCCCAACCCCCTTCCTCCCTCCCAAATTGTGTGGTTCGACACACACACACACAGTGTCTCCCACACAGTGGCTCCAAAATAGAGGCTCCCACACAGTAGCTCACACACAATGGCTCCCACATAGTGACTCCCACACAATGGCTCCCACATAGAGGCTCCCACATAGTGGCTCCCACATAGTTTCTCCCACACAATGGCTCCCACACAGTGACTCCCACACAGTGGCTCCTACATCGTGGCTCCCACACAATGGCTCTCCACACAATGTCTCCCACACAGTGTCTCCCACGCTGCCCTCACATTAAACTTGACTGATCACAAGAGACATTCGATCAATTGATCAGCAACACATCTCTTAGCGACAACAGCTGACGCGACTTATGGGATCAAATATAATGGGGCTGGTAACTTGATTGTTTTAGGTTTATTTTAAATACCGCCCCAAGCTGTGCCGCCCCCTGTCACACCCTAGCGCCGCCCCTGTACGACTGTATCATTGGCGTAGTTTATTTATATCCTGTAGTAAAACTTGAACTAAAAATAGATTTCGTAAATCCTAAGCTTTGAACATGGTCGAACAACCCAAGGTTGACCGTAGTAGTGGGCGTGGCATTGTCCAGAGGTTCAGACATCAAGTGGACGCCGACATCTTATGTTCTCGTCACCGGAAGTTGGTCTGTCTGCTCGAGGTGTCAATGACGTCTGCAAACACGACACAAGAGCCATTGTGATCTAATTAGAAAACACTAGAGTGGGGTTGTAGTCCTTTGATCCTGCCGGCGGCGTGTTTCGACCAAAGGACTTCGGCAGCTGGAGTCAGACTTCTGGACTAGTCAAGAGGGACTTGAATGTGGCGACTACGATTGTGGTTATCACGTGACAACATAGGAAGGACAACATTTTTGATTGTATTGATCTGTCCTCCCATGTCCTCCCCATGTCCTTCCCATGTCCTTCCCATGTCCTCCCCGTGTCCTCCCCATGTCCATGCCATGTCCTCACCATGTCCTATTCATGTCCTATGCATGTCCTTTCCATGTCCTATCCATATCCTCACCATGTCCTCCCCATGTCCTCCCCATGTCCTCCCCATATCCTCACCATGTCCTCCCCATGTCCTCACCATGTCCTCCCCATGTCCTTGCCATGTCCTCACCATATCCTCACCATGTCCTCACCATGTCCTATCCATATCCTCACCATGTCCTCCCCATATCCTCACCATGTCCTCCCCATGTCCTCACCATGTCCTCACCAAGTCCTCGCCGTGTCCTCACCATGTCCTCACCAGAATGCCAGTACTACGTCACGGACGGGAGACTACTGACTGTAGAGGCGTTCGGTGTTTTTCGGGGAGGTAATCCTTGCGTTCAGGGACGTAAACAAGAATAGCCTTATGTACATTTTTTATGTTTGCTATATTCTTTACTATTCCCTGCCTAATCACGTTACTAGTTAATTGTCCTTTAAGTTGAAGGATCCAAAATTTTTCCAAAAAACCAAAAGCACAGCACAGTTTTAAAAGACAAGTTACAGATTCTAAACAATATACACCTGAAATTAAGCTAATGTGTTTCTAGTATTATTTAAACCTGCAACTAAATATTTAAACTAAACACAATAAATAAATACTTTTATTATCCTAATGTGAACTAAAATTTATTTTAAAAACATATAAAAAATATTATAATCAATAGTAAAAATTTGAAATATATTTCCATATATAAATTTAGCGATTTTGTTGTAAATTGTTTCCCTTGGGTTAATTCTTTTGTTGTTGCTTAAAGATGCAAATACAAGGATATAAATATCGTGCGGACAAATATATTTGAAACTAGGCATAATGTCTAGCTTCGCTTAGGTTTTCAATAACAGTTGAGAATTTGAAAACTTAATTATTTAGTGACGGCTGAGGTGTGGAGTGCTTAAATTTAAACAGTAATGCTGATTTTATAGAAATGTTGTTGTTGTTTGTTGTTTAAAGTCCGTTTTCAGAGAAAATAATGATAAGTTCGCAATCTATGATTAAAAATAAATTAGAACTACTGAGGTTCCATGAACAGTATATCTCATAATTTATATTACATTGACTTTTAAAATTAGGATACGTTCCTTAATTAACAACTTATTTTTTTACTGATACAAATGCTATACTTTGTCATTTTCTGTTTATGTTTAAAATAGTATACCAGGGGTCGGCAACCTGCGGCTCGCGAGCCGCATGCGGCTCTTTTGATATCAAGATGTGGCTCTCCAGCTCCTTGAACAAATACTAATAATCTTAATAAAAAAAAATATTTGAAATAAAAAAATGTTAGTGGCTCTTTAAAACCAGGGAAATTTTGAAAATTGTAACTTTTGGCTCTTCCGCTTCAGAAGGTTGCCGACCCCTGTAGTATACAATTGTTTGAAAAATAATTATTTTTAAAAAGTTACTTCCCTTGAAAATTGAACGAATAAAGTATGTCTTTGTTTACTTTTTCACAAACAATTGTTTATAAGAAAATACGTCATGTGGACAAATCTAACGACCCTAAGGGTTTTTTTCGACAGGAATATTTTTTTTTGTTATCCTCCGGGGGTCGGTCTACGACCTCACAAAATATTAGGGAGATCGTTCTTCAATTTATTTATAGATATCTTATATATTGAGAATTTCACTCGCGGTCACTTTTTAGCCCTCGTCGAGTGCTTTGAGTCTGACCAACAGTTTTTCCATACGGCCTAGTCATCTATAGAGGTGCATGCAAAAAAAATGGCCAGATAAATAGAGGTTGAGTATCCTAAAATTTATGTTGAAATTACCCTGTTTTTCCCATAAAATACAAAGATTTTTTTAGGGAAATACGACTGGTCAGTTTTGACCCATTTCCAGATTTTTCCCGGACATGGCAAGTTTTTTGTGACACCCCTAGGTGTTCTCCTACCACTTCACAAAATATCAAGGGGAGTCGTTCGGCAAGAAATTCTTTCGTTATATAGCTCAAATAAGGAGATTTTCAGTCACGGTAACGTTTTAGCCCTCGTCGAAGGCTTTGAGTCAAACCGACAGTTTTCCCTAATGGTCAAGCCATTTACCTAGGAGCATGCAAAAAATTAGCCGGATATACTGAGTTTAAGTATCCTAAAATCTGCGTTGAAATGACCCTGTGTTTTTCCCATAAAATACAAAGATTATATAGGGAAATACGACTTGTCAGTTTTGACCCGTTTCCCGATTTTTCCCGGACATAGCGAGTTTTTTGTGACACCCCAAGTCGTTCTCCTACCACCTCACAAAATTTCAAGGCAAAAGTTTTTTTCGTAATATAGCTCATATTAGGCGCCGGTCAGTCGAGGTCAGTTTTGACCCCCTATCCGTGGACTTTTCGACTAACCGTCGCCGGCCCTCGTGTTCTATTGCCCCAGGCACCATCGTGCCAAATTTGACGCACCTGCGGCGTCGGGAAGTGCCCTATCGGGCACCTGACCACTTTACTTTACATATATAGATGTCTGGTGTGCTTCTTTTATAACTTAAGACAAATTATTTTATCTTCTAGCTTTAAAGTGTGTATTAAATCTTGTTTGACTACTACTACTACTACTACTACTACTACTACTACTACTACTACTACTACTACTATTACTACTACTACTACTACTACATCTACTACTACTACTACTACTACTACAACTACTACTATTACTAATAATAATAACGAGCCGACCCGCTGCGTATCATACGCCGCTATTTAGTTGTTTTATTTTCTACTTTTCAGTAATTCATAATTTGTGAATTCGACAGTACCAATGCTACCACTGAAAATATTTGCTTAAAAACACTAAACCCCCCTCCTCCCCCCCCCCCCCCCACGTGAAAGCAGCCTTCTCTTAGTTACCTCCTCTAAGTTTAAAATCGTTTTAAACTAAATTATCTGCCCCTAATAGCCGTCACCAAACCCGTCTCTATGATTGTAAAATGTAAACAGCGTGAACCACAGCTCACCAGACCATGTAAGGGGGTGGGGGATGGGGGATGGTAGCGATATAGAGGAAGAGAGGGGGGGGGGGGGCTGGAGGGTGTAGTGTTGGATTCACAAATTATGAATTGCTGATAAGCAGAAAATAAAACAACAACCTGACGTATTTATACAACCTGACTTATTTTTACAACCTGGCTGATTTATACAACCTGATTTATACAACCTGATTTATACAATCTGATTTATACAACCTGATTTATACAACCTGACTTATTTATCCATCTGATTTATACAAAAAGGGCTGTAGTTATTATATATATAGTGATATAATTTATATGACGTAGAAGTAGACAAAGACATACATCATATACATGTCGTCCAAATTTGATGTCCATCTTCTTTCCCTAAAATGTTCCAACCCACCCTCATAAGTAACACTAAAATAAGATCATTTTAAAATCACTTAAACCTTAAACCACACCCCACACAATTAAAATTTTGCTTTAAAAAAATAAGATCTTTCCAAAATCTTAAAACTTCGCTAAAATTAGGTATTAAGATCAATTTTAAAGATAATTTTAGCTAAATCACTTTCAGTAGGCTAGCTAAATCACTTTCAGTAGGCTAGCTAAATCACTTTCAGTAGGCTAGCTAAATCACTTTCAGTAGGCTAGCTAAATCACTTTCAGTAGGCTAGCTAAATCACTTTCAGTAGGCTAGCTAAAATCACTTTCAGTAGGCTAGCTAAATCACTTTCAGTAGGCTAGCTAAATCACTTTCAGTAGGCTAGCTAAAATAACTTTCAGTAGGCTTGCTAAATTACTTTCAGTAGGCTAGCTAAAATCACTTTCAGTAGGCTAGCTTAATCACTTTCAGTAGGCTAGCTAAAATAACTTTCAGTAGGCTAGCTAAATCACTTTCAGTAGGCTAGCTAAAATCACTTTCAGTAGGCTAGCTAAATCACTTTCAGTAGGCTAGCTAAATCACTTTCAGTAGGCTAGCTAAAATAACTTTTAGTAGGCTTGCTAAATTACTTTCAGTAGGCTAGCTAAAATCACTTTCAGTAGGCTAGCTTAATCACTTTCAGTAGGCTAGCTAAAATAACTTTCAGTAGGCTAGCTAAATCACTTTCAGTAGGCTAGCTAAATCACTTTCAGTAGGCTAGCTAAATAACTTTCAGTAGGCTAGCTAAAATAACTTTCAGTAGTCTAGCTAAAATAACTTTCAGTAGGCTAGCTAAAATAACTTTCAGTTGGCTAGCTAAAATAACTTTCAGTGGGCTAGCTAAAATAACTTTCAGTAGTCTAGATAAAATAACTTTCAGTAGGCTAGCTAAAATAACTTTCAGTTGGCTAGCTAAAATAACTTTCAGTAGGCTAGCTTAATCACTTTCAGTAGGCTAGCTAAATCACATTCAGTAAGCTAGCTGTATCACTTTCAGTAGGCTAGCTAAAATAACTTTCAGTAGTCTAGCTAAAATAACTTTCAGTAGGCTAGCTAAAATAACTTTTAGTTTCCTAGCTAATTCACTTTCAGTTTCCATGCTAATTAACTTTCAGTAGGCTAGCTAAAATAACTTTCAGTAGGCTAGCTTAATCACTTTCAGTAGGCTAGCTAAATCACTTTCAGTAGGCTAGCTAAAATAACTTTCAGTAGGCTAGCTAAAATAACTTTCAGTAGACTAGCTAAAATAACTTTCAGTAGGCTAGCTAAAATAACTTTCAGTAGGCTAGCTAAAATAACTTTCAGTAGGCTAGCTAAAATAACTTTCAGTAGGCTAGCTAAATCACTTTCAGTAGGCTAGCTAAAATAACTTTCAGTAGGCTAGCTTAATCACTTTCAGTAGGCTAGCTAAAATAACTTTCAGTAGGCTAGCTTAATCACTTTCAGTAGGCTAGCTAAAATAACTTTCAGTAGGCTAGCTTAATCACTTTCAGTAGGCTAGCTAAATCACTTTCAGTAGGCTAGCTAAAATAACTTTCAGTAGGCTTGCTAAATTACTTTCAGTAGGCTAGCTAAAATCACTTTCAGTAGGCTAGCTTAATCACTTTCAGTAGGCTAGCTAAAATAACTTTCAGTAGGCTAGCTAAATCACTTTCAGTAGGCTAGCTAAATCACTTTCAGTAGGCTAGTTAAATAACTTTCAGTAGGCTAGCTAAAATAACTTTCAGTAGTCTAGCTAAAATAACTTTCAGTAGGCTAGCTAAAATAACTTTCAGTAGGCTAGCTAAATCACTTTCAGTAGGCTAGCTAAATCACTTTCAGTAGGCTAGCTAAAAAAACTTTCAGTAGGCTTGCTAAATTACTTTCAGTAGGCTAGCTAAAATCACTTTCAGTAGGCTAGCTTAATCACTTTCAGTAAGCTAGCTAAAATAACTTTCAGTAGGCTAGCTAAATCACTTTCAGTAGGCTAGCTAAATCACTTTCAGTAGGCTAGCTAAATAACTTTCAGTAGGCTAGCTAAAATAACTTTCAGTAGTCTAGCTAAAATAACTTTCAGTAGGCTAGCTAAAATAACTTTCAGTTGGCTAGCTAAAATAACTTTCAGTGCACTAGCTAAAATAACTTTCAGTAGTCTAGCTAAAATAACTTTCAGTAGGCTAGCTAAAATAACTTTCAGTTGGCTAGCTAAAATAACTTTCAGTAGGCTAGCTTAATCACTTTCAGTAGGCTAGCTAAATCACATTCAGTAAGCTAGCTGTATCACTTTCAGTAGGCTAGCTAAAATAACTTTCAGTAGTCTAGCTAAAATAACTTTCAGTAGGCTAGCTAAAATAACATTTAGTTTCCTAGCTAATTCACTTTCAGTTTCCTAGCTAATTCACTTTCAGTTTCCTAGCTAATTCACTTTCAGTAGGCTAGCTAAAATAACTTTCAGTAGGCTAGCTAAAATAACTTTCAGTAGACTAGCTAAAATAACTTTCAGTAGGCTAGCTAAAATAACTTTCAGTAGGCTAGCTAAAATAACTTTCAGTAGGCTAGCTAAAATAACTTTCAGTTGGCTAGCTAAATCACTTTCAGTAGGCTAGCTAAAATCACTTTCAGTAGGCTAGCTAAAATAACTTTCAGTAGGCTAGCTAAATCACTTTCATTAGGCTAGCTAAAATAACTTTCAGTAGGCTAGCTTAATCACTTTCAGTAGGCTAGCTAAAATAACTTTCAGTAGGCTAGCTTAATCATTTTCAGTAGGCTAGCTAAAATAACTTTCAGTAGGCTAGCTTAATCACTTTCAGTAGGCTAGCTAAATCACTTTCAGTAGGCTAGCTAAAATAACTTTCAGTAGGCTAGCTTAATCACTTTCAGTAGGCTAGCTGTATCACTTTCAGTAGGCTAGCTGTATCACTTTCAGTAGGCTAGCTAAATCACTAGAACACTGTGGAGACTCAGGAAATGGCTAGCCCTGTCCCACATTTGTGTAGCAAAGGCACAGTTCTCGTGGCCTTTAATATTTCATAAGGAACCCAGATAATCTTGACCAAAGCTTCTTCCAGACATCTCTTCGGGGGGGTGGGGGGGGGGGGCTTAATATAGATTTATATAGAAAATATATACTTTTACCATTGCCCCCCCCCCCCCCCCGGAAAATGTTGACCCCCCCCCCCGAAAATAGCAAGTGCCCCCCCCCCTCCATAGAAAAAAGTCTGGAAGAAACACTGACCTCGACTTCATTCTGGGGAGATCTTGGGAATTTATATCCTGAGAGATTTCCAGACGAGCAAGGAAATTTGGTGAAGAGAGAAGAGCTCATGCCGTTTTCTATTGGTCGCAGAATTTGTCTTGGGGAATCCCTTGCTAAGATGGAACTTTTCTCGTTCCTGCTGTCTTCCTTGTTTTACACCAGTGATAAAAACAACAACTGACAAATAAAGAATAAAGCTGAAAACACTGTGGTCAAAATATATAAACTCTTTTTTTAATAGAACATCTTCTAAAAGAAAATAACTAATTTGTAAAAAAATTGATTAGTTTGAATAATGGAAGAAAAATATGAATATTAATATACCACAGTCAAAGTTCCTCGAAAATACAGGATCCAGTACGTTAGTATATAAAAAAAATTAATCATGTATTAGCCTATGATTTAAAAATATTTTAAAATAACAAAACACTATAATAAAAACATGCTGAATTATTTGAACTATTTTTACACCAAATAGGCTAACTTATATAACAAATAACCCACAGTGCAAATAAAGAAAACTACTTATCAAAACTGTCAGGGTTTTTTAAAAACAGTTTCATGGTTACAAGTTAACCATTAACAAACAGCTGTCGCTGAAAAGATCTACGACGTACGGGCTGTGGTGGGACAGGGGGCTGATTAGGTACAAGCCCCAGACGTCTCATGAAACCCCTAACTGGCAAAGAAAAAAGGGTGGAGTTATATATTGTAATGTAATTGTAAATGATATATTTATATATATGTAAATTATATATATATTGTCTGTCTTTGATGTCTGTGTCTGTGTCTGTGTTTACGTCTACGTCTAGGTCTACGTCTAGGTCTACGTCTAGGTCTACGTCTAGGTCTAGGTCTACGTCTACGTCTACGTCTACGTCTACGTCTACGTCTACGTCTACGTCTACGTCTACGTCTACGTCTACGTCTACGTCTACGTCTACGTCTGCGTCTGCGTCTGCGTCTGCGTCTCCGTACACGTACACGTACACGTACACGTACACGTACACGTACACGTACACGTACACGTACACGTACACGTACACGTACACGTACACGTACACGTACACGTACACGTACACGTACACGTACACGTACACGTACACGTACACGTACACGTACACGTCCAGGTATACGCATACACGTTCGTGAGCATATGCATGTACTTGGAGGGGGGGGTAGAGAAACCGCGAGTAAGTAACAGATTATTAAGGTTAACCTTAGAACCGTTCTTATCCCACTGTCCTGTCACGCACCTCACACAGCTGATACAAATCACCAAATGCAAACTTTTCATTTAACCTAAGCTAAATGCGTTAATTAATTTATATCACTTTACTAATAGTTTGTTTGATCTACTCTAACACTTAATCCAGCGCTTAAGCTAATCTACCGTAACCTAAACTAATACCCACATTTACGTAAATAGCTAACGCATATTGCAAAATACACAAAATAGTAAAGACCTACTTGTTAGAAATAAAAATAATTCCTTACATACTTTACGGAACATTATTAGCTAAGAATATTTGTAATCCTTTCGAAATGTAAAAACACTTAACCAATCTCAATCTAAACTTAGTACCATACCCATTTAAACTGACCTAACTCTGCTTTAAGAATTAAAATAATCCAACTGTAACGTATTGTAAATCTAACCCAATTAAATTTACTTTATTAAATATTTTTAATTTTCTTTTGCTGCTGACCAATAGTTGTGATAAAATACATAATTAGAAAACAATGCAGCTCTGTTGGGCTTTTAAATAACAAATTAAAAGTAAAACCCGATTTATTATTATAGCAAACTTTAAAATTATAAAATTATCTAATATTTTCAACCTTGTTTTTATTTCAAAGGGATAAATAAAATTTATAACACTATTAAATAAAACAAACACTAAATAGGCACTGAGGACCTCGCAACACGCTTATGTGAAGAACTATAATGGCGCAAATGGGGTCTTAAATAGTGATAAAATAAATCATAGTAAACAATACAAGTGTGTTGGTCTTTAAAATAAAAACATGTAATTTAAAATTATAGCAGCATTTTAAATTATAAAAATTCTCTTCTTAATCTGGTTAATCCTCAAGACACATGTGGACATGAGGTAGAGTTTATCTGATTCAAAGACCTCGGGATAGGTGTGGTCAGCACTATGCCCAGCCGCCTTTGTTTCACGAACGTATGTTAGGTACCCTTCAGAACTGGGTTGACTCAGAGACGTTCTACTGATTTGAACCCGGATTCGAACGCGAGACTCTCTACCGCTAGGTCACGCCGTCCCTTTGAAAGCATCTAGTTTGTTTCATTAAGTCTTATTCCCCCGTTTCTATTTCAGAAAGACACATAAAAACAGAATAAAGCTAAATACAGAAATACAGAAGAGACGAAACTGCATCGGCGACGAACGTTGCTTAGATTTAAAATTACAAAGATCTAACTAGAGAAACTGAGGTCGGCTATATGGTCTATACAAATTATTGAAAAAAAATTAAAAACAATTTGAATTTTTATTGTATTTAGCCAGAATGTGCGCGTCTACCTTCCTTTTGTTATAATCCTCAAAAATAAATCGAATCAGTATACGTGTTTAGATTTCTAACAGACCTATTCGTTTGAAACTTAGCTAGAAGATAGAACCAAAATATATAGGTTAGGCTAGGAAATAACTTACTAGAGGCGTAGCTAGGGAAGGGCGGTTGGGATGGCAACCCCACCCCCACCCCACCCCTGGTGCAGACCCTAGGGGTCACAAAACAGGTTAGAAAAAAATTAAGATTAAGAACTGCTTTACGGGAGTGTACACATTCGAAGTTGGAAAATATACTCTTACTTAGCTTTAAAAATTGAAGTTTTCTATATCAATCGTGTGCCACCAAACTAAAAAAAAACTTAAGGAACAGTGACTGGTAACAAACTCCCACGACCTTCCTAAAACGAGCGGGGTAGAAGGGGGAAAGGGGGCTTTGAGCAAACGGAAAGAATTGTTTATAAATTGGGGGAAGGGAGAGGGGGGGGGGGGGGAAGCAAGTTGATAGTTCGCTCCGGGTACCGGAAACATCACACAAGCCTTTGTAAACCAACGCTAATTCACGCTACACTTTGCTACTTTACTATATGCATGGGCTGTAATCAGTGGCGCAGCCAGAAAGTGTGGTTCAAACATTTTCCTTATGTATAAAATCATATATAGGGTAGTGGTCCATGGGAGGGGTTTAACCCCCTCCCCCCAACCCCCCTCCCCTTGCCTACGCCCTGTCTGTAATACAACGTGCAAGGATGTACAAACATTTGCTTACATGCTCTGTTACGGCCAGTTTTCTTTTTCCGTCTATCCATTAGAAAGGACAACAGAACACCAACCAAAAACCAAATCACGTACATAACAGGTTGCATGATGAACAGAATAAATAAACGACAGCTTGAGAATGAACGCAGTGCCTCTGTGGATGAAACCAAATATACATAAATAGTTATAGGCACAAAACACACAGCAAAAAAACATCTTAACCTACTCTGTTAAACTCTACTTCATCTGCCGCATGTGTCTGGGCATAACAAGAATAGATAACGATGGTGAACTGCTTGAATTTCCTCTCCCATGACCAGAGTTTCTTTCAGGCATCTCTTCGGGGGACAGAGCCCCCCACTAAACGAAATGGAATGTATATAGAAAATATATACTTTTAACAGTATCTGCCCCCCCCCCCCCCGAAAATTTCAAGTGCCCCCCCCCCCGGAGAAAAAAGTCTGGAAGAAAAACTGCCCATGACTACAAATTCTACATTCTGCTGTATGTAAAACGAAGTAATTTAAAAATACGATTCAAATAATCACATTCAAAGATATTCGTGCTTAAAAATGACAGAACTAACATTGTAGTATTTATCTAAAGAAGCAAGTGTATTATACAAGATGTATTATAGAAGATGTATCATTCAAGATGTATTATTCAAGAAGTATTATACAATATGTAATGCTGTAAATAGTAATACAAATTAAAAGTTTACTCTAAATAAGAAATAAAACATTTTGTATAGGCCGCCATGAAAAACCCAGAACTATTCATGATTTCAAGTTTAGTCTTTATCTATCGATCTATATATATAATTCTCTTCTGGGAGACGCTGGAGAACAAGCTGTAAACGCGCTACCTACCATCCCCACCCCTACATGGTCTTAGTGAGCTGTGGTTCACGCTATGTTTACCTTCGTGGAGTCGGGTTTAGTGAAGGCTATTAGGGGCAGATAATTTAGTTTGAAACGATTTTAAACGTTGGGGGGGGGGGGGGGGGGAGGAAGGGGGGGTATGGTCCTTAACGAGCTACTTATAGTGTTTTAAAGAAATATTTTCAGTGTCAGCGTTGGTACTGTCGAATTCACAAATTGTGAATGACTGAAAAGTAGAAAAAACAACAACCAAATAGCGGCGTATGTTATGCCGCGGGCCGGCTCGTATTATTTAATACCTGACCATAACTCTAAAATTGAAACCAGCTGAAAACATTATACGATATCCAGCCCGCTTATTCAACAAAACTTCGTAGTAGATCTAAATGTAGAATAATTTAGATTCTACATCTGGATGCCCTAGATTATTTTTATCGAATAAAGTTGTAGACTCTAGATCTAGATAATCGTTAGATATAAATCTATTGCTATGGATATTTTTGAGGAACACACAGAAGGACCTGGCTTTGTTGGTATTCGTTTCTGCAAGGAATGCAACAACATGTTATATCCAAAAGAAGACAAAGAAACTAGAACTATATGCTTGCAGGAACTGACAACAGATGTATTTATGTTAATAAAATTATGCATGAAGTTGATGAATTAACTCAGATTGTTGGAGATGTTACAGCTGACACAACTTTACATAGAACAGAGGATCATCCATGTCCTAAATGTGTTAACAGAGAAGCATTTTTTCTTCCAATCTCACAGCACAAAAGCTGAGGAAGGAATGCGACTGTATTACGTCTGTACATATGCCCAGTGCATGCAATGATGGGCTGAGTAAAAGATGTTTGTCGTGTTTCACTTTTCATAAATCATCTCAATCATAATCAATGAATTGTAAATAAATTGTGTAAAATTAAAAAAAAAAAATGTCTAGTGCTCTTTTTTGAGATAGTATGTAACTATATTTATTTAGACTAGATTTATCTAAAAAACAGTGCAAGCCCAAACTGAACTGTATACACTATACACACGCAGCCTATACCTAGAATCTATCATCTTTAATTGTCATTTAACTAGATAAAAATTCTAAGCTCTAGATCTCTAAAGTTCTTATAGTTTTTACCGTGTTAATTTTAAAAATGTCCTAAATTTATCTTGTAATTATGTGCAGATAATTTTGAAAATGTTACCAGATGTATGTTATAGAAACAATCGTATGTGGATTATAGAGCTACTGATTTTGCTGAACGGACAAACAGTTCTGAGTTTTGTTGCGGTAATTTTGGGAATTTCCCTTGGCAGTAAAATGCGCATCTTTAGAATTCGATAGCCCACACAAGAGGGAATTTAAAACTCATGTAATACACGGTTTTAAAGTTTTATTACATGGTTACATTGTTTTTATTAACAGCTTTATTACAAACTTTTATTACAAACTTTGTTACAAGCATTTGTTACAAACGTTTATTACAAACTTTTATTACAAACTTTTAACAAACTTTTATCACTAGAATTTTTTTCCCCTTCTTTTTTACTTTCTCGTATATAGGCCTACGTAGTATAGAGAAAGTATTGTAATCGTGCAAAAAAAAAAATCGAGATTTTTACAAATCTCGACGTTTTACACCTCACTGATACGGAAAAACATAATTTTGCAATCTTGTCCGTATGTCTGTGTGTGTGTGTGTGTGTGTGTCTGTGTGTCTGTGTGTAAACACGATAACTTGAGTACCGTTACAGCTAGGTTGATGAAATTTCATATATAAGTATTATATCAAAATCGTAGATCCTTATCAACTTTTGAGCGATTTCCGACAACCGGAAGTGGTACTTTTTCTACTTTGAATTTTTCAAAAGCCTATAACTTGAGTACTATTTAAGATAGATAAATGAAATTTCACATGTAAGTAAAAGATCTAATTCTCTACCTTCTGTTAAATTTTGAGTAATTTCCGTTGACCGGAAGTAGTAATTTACGCTACTTCCGATTTCTCAAAAAACTAATGTAATTTTTTTAAGTACTAATAATATTGCGCACTATTATGCACATTTTGTTTCGGCGTTTGTTTGGTGCGCAATGTTTTTTTCTATGAGATTCTATTCTATTTTTAAAAGTTTAAGTAATTAAAAATCATGTCTACATTCCAAGTTATATAAGAATATTCGAGAAAGTTTAGGGGAGATCACTCCCGGTTTATTTTTTCAACTGGGCATTTGCTAATATCAAAACCCGTAAGTTGAGATGGGTTGGATGCAGTGTTTCTACCAGACTTTTTTCTCGGGGGGGGGGGGGGGGAGAGGCACTTTATATTTTCGGGGGGGGGGGGCAGAGTTTCTTCCAGACATCTCTTCGAACCAGATGGATTTTATATATTAAACATACACTTTTACTAGTGTCCGCCCCCCCAGAGCTATACCAGAGGGAGTGTAAACTCTTGGCGTGACCCCCAGAGCTATACCAGCGGGAGTGTAAACTCCATGACCCCCAGAGCTATACCAGCGGGAGTGTAAACTCCATGACCCCCAGAGCTATACCAGCGGGAGTGTAAACTCCATGACCCCCAGAGCTATACCAGCGGGAGTGTAAACTCCATGACCCCCAGAGCTATACCAGCGGGAGTGTAAACTCCATGACCCCCAGAGCTATACCAGCGGGAGTGTAAACTCCATGACCCCCAGAGCTATACCAGCGGGAGTGTAAACTCAATGACCCCCAGAGCTATACCAGCGGCAGTGTAAACTCTTGGCATGACCCCCAGAGCTATACCAGCGGCAGTGTAAACTCTTGGCATGACCCCCAGAGCTATACCAGCGGGAGTATAAACTCCATGACCCCCAGAGCTAAACCAGCGGGAGTGTAAACTCCTGGCATGACCCCCAGAGCTATACCAGCGGGAGTGTAAACTCTTGGCATGACCCCCAGAGCTATACCAGCGGGAGTGTAAACTCTTGTCATGACCCCCAGAGCTATACCAGCGGGAGTATAAACTAAATGACCCCCAGAGCTATACCAGCGGGTGTGTAAACTCCTGACATGACCCCCAGAGCTATACCAGCGGGAGTGTCAACTCCTGACATGACCCCCAGAGCTATGCCAGGGGGGGGGTGTAAACTCCTGACATAACCCCCAGAGCTATACCAGCGGGAGTGTAAACTCTTGTCATGACCCCCAGAGCTATACCAGCGGGAGTGTAAACTCTTGGCATGACCCCCAGAGCTATACCAGCGGGAGTGTAAACTCCTGGCATGACCCCCAGAGCTATACCAGGGGGAGTGTAAACTCCATGACTCCCAGAGCTATACCAGCGGGAGTGTAAACTCCTGGCATGACCCCCAGAGCTATACCAGCGGGAGTGTAAACTCGTGACATGACCCCCAGAGCTATACCAGCGGGAGTGTAAACTCTTGGCATGACCCCTAGAGCTATACCAGCGGGACTGTAAACTCTTGTCATGACCCCTAGAGCTATACCAGCGGGAGTGTAAACTCCTGACATGACCCCCAGAGCTATACCAGCGGGAGTGTAAACTCTTGGAATGACCCCCAGAGCTATACCAGCGGGAGTGTAAACTCTTGGCATGACCCCCAGAGCTATACCAGCGGGAGTATAAACTCCATGACCCCCAGAGCTAAACCAGCGGGAGTATAAACTCCATGACCCCCAGAGCTAAACCAGTGGGAGTGTAAACTAAATGACCCTCAGAGCTATACCAGCGGGAGTGTAAACTCTTGTCATGACCCCCAGAGCTATACCAGCGGGAGTATAAACTAAATGACCCCCAGAGCTATACCAGCGGGAGTGTAAACTCTTGGCATGACCCCCAGAGCTATACCGGCGGGAGTGTAAACTCTTGGCATGACCCCCAGAGCTATACCAGGGGGAGTGTAAACTCCTGGCATGACCCCCAGAGCTATACCAGCGGGAGTGTAAACTCTTGGCATGACCCCCAGAGCTATACCAGCGGGAGTATAAACTCCATGACCCCCAGAGCTATACCAGCGGGACTGTAAACTCTTGGCATGACCCCCAGAGCTATACCAGCGGGAGTGTAAACTCTTGGCATGACCCCCAGAGCTATACCAGCGGCTGTGTAAACTCTTGGCATGACCCCCAGAGCTATACCAGCGGGAGTGTAAACTCTTGGCATGACCCCCAGAGCTATACCAGCGGGAGTATAAACTAAATGACCCCCAGAGCTATACCAGCGGGAGTGTAAACTAAATGACCCTCAGAGCTATACCAGCGGGAGTGTAAACTCCATGACCCCCAGAGCTATACCAGCTGGAGTGTAAACTCCTGGCATGACCCCCAGAGCTATACCAGCGGCAGTGTAAACTCTTGGCATGACCCCCAGAGCTATACCAGCGGGAGTATAAACTCTTGGCATGACCATCAGAGCTATACCAGCGGGAGTGTAAACTCTTGGCATGACCCCCAGAGCTATACCAGCGGGAGTATAAACTAAATGACCCCCAGAGCTATACCAGCGGGAGTGTAAACTAAATGACCCTCAGAGCTATACCAGCGGGAGTGTAAACTCCATGACCCCCAGAGCTATACCAGCTGGAGTGTAAACTCCTGGCATGACCCCCAGAGCTATACCAGCGGCAGTGTAAACTCTTGGCATGACCCCCAGAGCTATACCAGCGGGACTGTAAACTCTTGGCATGACCCCCAGAGCTATACCAGCGGGAGTATAAACTCCATGACCCCCAGAGCTATACCAGCGGTACTGTAAACTCTTGGCATGACTCCCAGAGCTATACCAGCGGGAGTGTAAACTCCTGGCATGACCCCCAGAGCTATACCAGCGGGAGTGTAAACTCCATGACCCCCAGAGCTATACCAGAGGGAGTGTAAACTCTTGGCATGACCCCCAGAGCTATACCAGCGGGAGTGTAAACTCTTGGCATGACCCCCAGAGCTATACCAGCGGCTGTGTAAACTCTTGGCATGACCCCCAGAGCTATACCAGCGGGAGTGTAAACTCTTGGCATGACCCCCAGAGCTATACCAGCGGGAGTATAAACTAAATGACCCCCAGAGCTATACCAGCGGGAGTGTAAACTAAATGACCCTCAGAGCTATACCAGCGGGAGTGTAAACTCCATGACCCCCAGAGCTATACCAGCTGGAGTGTAAACTCCTGGCATGACCCCCAGAGCTATACCAGCGGCAGTGTAAACTCTTGGCATGACCCCCAGAGCTATACCAGCGGGAGTATAAACTCTTGGCATGACCATCAGAGCTATACCAGCGGGAGTGTAAACTCTTGGCATGACCCCCAGAGCTATACCAGCGGGAGTATAAACTAAATGACCCCCAGAGCTATACCAGCGGGAGTGTAAACTAAATGACCCTCAGAGCTATACCAGCGGGAGTGTAAACTCCATGACCCCCAGAGCTATACCAGCTGGAGTGTAAACTCCTGGCATGACCCCCAGAGCTATACCAGCGGCAGTGTAAACTCTTGGCATGACCCCCAGAGCTATACCAGCGGGACTGTAAACTCTTGGCATGACCCCCAGAGCTATACCAGCGGGAGTATAAACTCCATGACCCCCAGAGCTATACCAGCGGTACTGTAAACTCTTGGCATGACTCCCAGAGCTATACCAGCGGGAGTGTAAACTCCTGGCATGACCCCCAGAGCTATACCAGCGGGAGTGTAAACTCCATGACCCCCAGAGCTATACCAGAGGGAGTGTAAACTCTTGGCATGACCCCCAGAGCTATACCAGCGGGAGTATAAACTAAATGACCCCCAGAGCTATACCAGCGGGAGTGTAAACTCCTGACATGACCCCCAGGGCAATACCAGCGGGAGTGTCAACTCTTGGCATGACCCCCAGAGCTATGCCAGGGGGGGGTGTAAACTCCTGACATGACCCCCAGAGCTATACCAGCGGGAGTGTAAACTCTTGGCATGACCCCCAGAGCTATGCCAGGGGGGGGTGTAAACTCCTGACATGACCCCCAGAGCTATACCAGAGGGAGTGTAAACTCTTGGCATGACCCCCAGAGCTATACCAGGGGGAGTGTAAACTCCTGGCATGACCCCCAGAGCTATACCAGGGGGAGTGTAAACTCCTGGCATGACCCCCAGAGCTATACCAGGGTGGTGTAAACTCCTGACATGACCCCCAGAGCTATACCAGCGGGAGTGTAAACTCTTGGCATGACCCCCAGAGCTATACCAGCGGGAGTATAAACTCCATGACCCCCAGAGCTATACCAGCGGGAGTGTAAACTCCATGACTCCCAGAGCTATACCAGCGGGACTGTAAACTCTTGGCATGACCCCCAGAGCTAAACCAGCGGGAGTGTAAACTCTTGGCATGACCCCCAGAGCTATACCAGCGGGAGTGTAAACTCCTGGCATGACCCCCAGAGCTATACCAGGGGGGGGGTGTAAACTCCTGACATGACCCCCAGAGCTATACCAGCGGGAGTGTAAACTCTTGGCATGACCCCCAGAGCTATACCAGCGGGAGTGTCAACTCCTGGCATGACCCCCAGAGCTATACCAGCGGGAGTATAAACTCCATGACCCCCAGAGCTATACCAGCGGGAGTATAAACTCCATGACCCCCAGAGCTATACCAGCGGGAGTGTAAACTCCTGGCATGACCCCCAGAGCTATACCAGCGGGAGTGTAAACTCTTGGCATGACCCCCAGAGCTATACCAGCGGGAGTATAAACTCCATGACCCCCAGAGCTATACCAGCGGGAGTGTAAACTCTTGGCATGACCCCCAGAGCTATACCAGCGGGACTGTAAACTCTTGGCATGACCCCCAGAGCTAAACCAGCGGGAGTGTAAACTCTTGGCATGACCCCCAGAGCTATACCAGCGGGAGTGTAAACTCCATGACCCCCAGAGCTATACCAGCTGGAGTGTAAACTCCTGGCATGACCCCCAGAGCTATACCAGCGGGAGTGTAAACTCCTGGCATGACCCCCAGAGCTATACCAGCGGGAGTGTAAACTAAATGACCCCCAGAGCTATACCAGCGGGAGTGTAAACTCTTGGCATGACCCCCAGAGCTATACCAGCGGGAGTGTAAACTCTTGGCATGACACCCAGAGCTAAACCAGCGGGAGTGTAAACTCCTGGCATGACCCCCAGAGCTATACCAGCGGGAGTGTAAACTCCTGGCATGACCCCCAGAGCTATACCAGCGGGAGTGTAAACTAAATGACCCCCAGAGCTATACCAGCGGGAGTGTAAACTCCTGGCATGACCCCCAGAGCTATACCAGCGGGAGTGTAAACTCCTGGCATGACCCCCAGAGCTATACCAGCGGGAGTATAAACTCTTGGCAGGTTAAACCAAGCTGGAAAGATTTGCGAGGGAATGGATCAGACGAAAGCTAGCACCTGGACCCACCTAGCTAGTGGAGTCAGGTACCCACCTAGCTAGTGGAGGCAGGCACCCACCTAGCTAGTGGAGTCAGGTACCCACCTAGCTAGTGGAGTCAGGTACCCACCTAGCTAGTGGAGTCAGGTACCCACCTAGCTAGTGGAGTCAGGTACCCACCTAGCTAGTGGAGTCAGGTACCCACCTAGCTAGTGGATTCAGGTACCCACTTAGCTGAGTGGAGTCAGGTACCCA
Source organism: Physella acuta (assembly GCF_028476545.2). Taxonomy (NCBI): domain Eukaryota; kingdom Metazoa; phylum Mollusca; class Gastropoda; family Physidae; genus Physella; species Physella acuta. Next base: position 65,973 of record NW_026732548.1, on the reverse strand, counting down.
CCTAGCTAGTGGAGTCAGGTACCTACATAGCTGGGTGGAGATGTACCCACCTAGTTGGGTGGAGTCAGGAACCCACCTAGCTAGTGGAGTCAGGTAAATACATAGCTGGGTGGACTAGAGTCAGGTACCCACCTAGCTGGGTGGAGAGGTACCCACCTAGTCTGGTGGAGTCAGGTACCCACCTAGCTGGGTGGAGTCAGGTACCCACCTTGCTGGTTGGAGTAAGGTACCTACCTAGCTAGTGGAGTCAGGTACCCACCTAGCTAGTGGAGTCAGGTACCCACCTAGCTAGTGGAGTCAGGTACCCACCTAGCTGGGTGGAGTCAGGTACCCACCTAGCTAGTGGAGTCAGGTACCCACTTAGCTAGTGGAGTCAGGTACCCACCTAGCTAGTGGAGTCAGGTACCCACCTAGCTAGTGGAGTCAGGTACCACTAAGCTGGGTGGAGTCAGGTACCCACTTAGCTGAGTGGAGTCAGGTACCCACCTAGCTAGTGGAGTCAGGTACCCACCTAGCTAGTGGAGTCAGGTACCCACCTAGCTAGTGGAGTCAGGTACCCACCTAGCTAGTGGAGTCAGGTACCCACCTAGCTAGTGGAGTCAGGTACCACTTAGCTGGGTGGAGTCAGGTACCCACTTAGCTGAGTGGAGTCAGGTACCCACCTAGCTAGTGGAGTCAGGTACCCACCTAGCTAGTGCAGTCAGGTACCCACCTAGCTAGTGGAGTCAGGTACCCACCTAGCTAGTGGAGTCAGGTACCCACCTAGCTAGTGGAGTCAGGTACCCACCTAGCTAGTGGAGTCAGGTACCATTTAGCTGGGTGGAGTCAGGTACCCACTTAGCTGAGTGGAGTCAGGTACCCACCTAGCTAGTGGAGTCAGGTACCCACCTAGCTAGTGGAGTCAGGTACCACTTAGCTGGGTGGAGTCAGGTACCACTTAGCTGGGTGGAGTCAGGTACCCACCTAGCTGGTTGGAGTAAGGTACCTACCTAGCTAGTGGAGTCAGTTCCCACCTAGCTAGTGGAGTCAGGTACCTACCTAGCTAGTGGAGTCAGTTCCCACCTAGCTAGTGGAGTCAGGTACCCACCTAGCTAGTGGAGTCAGGTACCCACTTAGCTGAGTGGAGTCAGGTACCCACCTAGCTAGTGGAGTCAGGTACCCACCTAGTTGGGTGGAGTCAGGTACCCACCTAGTTGGGTGGAGTCAGGTACCCACCTAGCTGGGTGGAGTCAGGTACCCACCTAGCTAGTGGAGTCAGGTACCCACCTAGCTAGTGGAGTCAGGTACCCACCTAGTTGGGTGGAGTCAGGTACCCACCTACCTGGGTGGAGTCAGGTACCCACATAGCTGGGTGGAGTCACGGACACCCTACACTTGATCTTAGTATGCGAACTCCAGATTTTTGGATTATCAGTCGTAAACTCTACCATACGACTATGACTATCAAATTGACCACAACAATCACTGACCATTAAGGCTTTACAGCAATGTCGAGCTTGTGCGATTGGTCTCTCCTTTTTTTAACAGCCTGGATTTCGTCACAGAAATGATGCTCCAGAATGAAGCCAACCACTGCAAAAAAAAAATAATGATAACAGTTATTTATACTACCGCTAATATATAACAATGTAACTACATGCATATCTATACGTGAAAACCTTACGTTTGGTATTGTTTTCCAATAATTCCAGCAGAGTCCTTTTGGATACAATCACCGTGTCCTGTTGATCTACAATAGGCTTCTTTTTGGCGAACAACAAATCCCAGACTTCTGTTTCAACGATGGAAAAAAAATATACTGCAGCATACAATTTTTAAATAGTTTTAAATGCAATGTAAGGTAAATGTTTCTTGACCTCAACATATAAAGGGATAAATGTAGTCAGCACTTTGCCCAGCCGTTTACTTTCCCTAACGTGAGTTAGGTACCATCAGAGTTGGGTGGACTCAGGGACGTTCTACTGACTTGAACCCACATTTGAACTCGAGACCTTAGGGTAAGCAGCTGTGGGCTCTACCGCTTAGACCACACACAGGTCATGTAGCCGACCATGGCAACGGCAGCCATCTTGAAAAAAAACCCACCTTTTTGTGGATTTCTAAAGGTCCAAAATCATTTATATATATATATATATATATATATATATATATATATATATATATATATATATATATATATATATATATATATATATATTGACCATATAAGAATCGATCCTTATTTTACTAACACTAATAAAGTCAGCTGGCTGGTTTTGAATAATTTAATGAACATTAGAAAACTATATTAAAACACATTTTCTTAACAAAAAGAATACTCAGAGGCGTCGCGAGGTGGTGGCGGAGGGAGCGGACCGCAACGGGGAACACAGTTTAAGTGGGGAGGGGGGGGGGGGAGACACCAAGACAAAAAAATTGCAAAATATATAGAAGAAACTTGCTTTTTGCAAGTTCAATGAATGATTAATTAGAGTTTTAAAATATCTGACACCGTATCTAATAATTAACTATGAAATTGTTGCTCTTTTCCTCTCGAATTATAAGTGCATAAATTCACGCCCTTTGGTAAAGATGGTAGGGGGGGGGGGGGGGCGGGGTGACGTGACACCAATTAAAATTATATATAGGCCTATGTAGACATATATAAATATATATATATATATATATATATATATATATATATATATATATATATATATATCCTATTTTTTTTCCTTTGGTGGGGAGGGTGACACCGTGAGGTGCCGCACCGGGTGACACCCTACCTAGTGACGCCACTAAGAAGACTTACTGCCGCAGAGTTTTTGTCCAAAAAACACCAACAAGACACACAGCAGTGTAGACCAAATGTCTTCTCTGTTGGTGTAAATTCAAAAATTAATTGTCCTTTCAAATAAGTAGTTTGTTTCTTAGTTCCTAAACGTTTTCTCTGTTTTTCTCTGTTGGTGTAATTGTTGTTTCAAATGTTATATGTCAACGTGGTAATCGCCATACAGGCAGTTGACTCCGATTTCAGCCTGCTTTTCTTTTTTATTTGTTTCCATAGCCTTTGCGACCTAAGAACAAACTACAAGGCAGCAGTTGTTTGATTTTGGAGTTGTCTCTCCTAGAAGCGTGGCTGTCACTAACGTTCAAGCAGGGGTTAGAACTACTGTAACTACTTAAATCTATTTCTCAATGGTATATATGTATATGTATGTTTAGATATTGTTACAGCCATATAAAAATTGACGCAATGTTCATTGTGAGTTGGTTATACCCCCCTCCCTCTCAACACCTTATCACCTGAACGGGACTGGCCATATTTGTGCAGAGCGACTTTAATGTATTATTTAAATTAAAAATGAAAATCTTGTAAATTAATTACCCCAACTTGAATGTAATGAACGATGTGAAGGTCGTCGTAGTGTCTAAAAAAGCATCTGCAAGAAATTCTTAAGGATTACGCACATGTACTATATATATATATATAT